>NC_057804.1:316265476-316535005 GCF_018294505.1 Triticum aestivum | reverse complement strand
CAGAAAGAGAGAGAGAGAGAGAGATAAGTTGCTTTCCTAGCAGTACTAAGCTTGAAGTTGAATATTTTTCTCTGAAGGAGTGCCTTCATTTACAACGTAGGATACAAGTCCTTCTATAGGACAAAGAACCGACTATAGGCTGCACATTACGTGCACTACAAATTAGTAATGGTGTGTGAACATGGACTTCTAAGTCCTGCCACACTGCTATCCTATCCTATCCTTACAGAGTCAATAAATGCCTGCCATCTTATCCTGCCAAGTGCAGGTTATCCTTGACCCTTGTGGTTGCTTGGAGAAGAGTGAGTTTCCCTGGAGACTGGGTTGAAAACAACATCTCTTACACTTGGAGGAGTATTCTCAAATGTTGCGATCTTATCAAATAAGGTTTGATATGGTGTATAGATGGCCAAAACGTTAATATCTGGTAAGATCCATGGTACCAAGAGGGATTACTAGAAGACCTAGTAGTACAGTTAGAGGCCAAATTTTACTTCAGAAGGTCTGTTATCTGATCGACCCTATTTCTAGACAGTTGGACCAAGAACTTGTTCAACAAGTATTCAATGCTGATGTTGTCCCTCATATTCTTAGTATTCCAATTAAGGAGGGTGTCAGGACGACGACAAGAGTTAGATGAGAAACAGTCCAGTTTGTGTTGTCGGAAGTGTTTTGGCCATCGATCTGCCACCCAACGACCACCAGGTTTACTTACCGCTTCGCGAGCTGTCGTTGTCTGTGAGCTGCTGATCTTCAGATGGACGGCCTCATGCATGTGCGCTGTTTCAAAAGTTATTGTACTTTCTCAATCTGTCGTTTTCAAGCTTTTTCACTTTCTGTGGCCTTCTTAAGCCGCTCCACTTGTGTGGACATGAGGCATGTTATTGTAATTCCGAGCTGTGCCCTTAAAGCCGCCGTGTTCCGGCTGGCTAACCCTAGCTCGAACTCTCTCAAATCTGGAATGAAACCCTCTCAAATCTTTCGGTGAATTCCGTGTTTTGCCTTTGTTTTTTCTGACTTTTAGGACAGTTCATAGTTCGATCCTGTCAAGTGGTAATCAGAGCAAGGTTTTGGCCTTGGCGGTGGCGAATTGGAGCCAGATCCGATCTGGATGCGGGGCAGAAGGCGGCGGTGAGCAGTAGGGAGGCGAACGGCGGCGGTAGATCGATCGGTAGCAAGAAGGTTTGCGGCGGAGGTTTCTGAAGAACACTTCTTCAGAGTAAAATCCCACCCAACCCACCCTTCTAGTGCTACTCTCAGGTGGCGTACAGGGTGTCGGCGGCGGAAGAACTGGTCGGTGAGGCCAGTTGATAGTGGTAGCACAACCACTTTTCTATCACCAGAAATAGCCCTTAAATCTGGTTGTGTGATATCACCAGTGAAGCATGTGCAGGTGACTGTAGCCAACGGGGGAAAACTTGCCAGTGATTTTGCTTGCTTTAAAACAGAGTACTCAATCCAAGGACACACTTTTTCAGATTTCAGAATCCTTAAATTGTGTGGATATGATATGATCTTAGGGGCTGATTGGATGTATACACACAGTCCAGTTACCTTTGATCTTCCAAAAATGGAACTCACAATTAAGATGATCTCAGGAGAAAGGATCACATTCCATGATGAAACCTTGCCCACCAGTCCTTGTACCCCCATTCTTTAAGATATGGAACATATCCTAGATGATATGCTGTTTGGAGCCTTAATGTGGATGCAACCGGTACAACTTGTTGAGAACAAGGAACAAGTGCACAAACCAGAAGTTGAAAAATTACTTGAAGCATTCCAGGACATTTTCCAGGAACCCACAGCTCTTTCCCCCCAAGAGGGACTGTGACCATGCCATTAATTTGGAACCTGGAGCTCCTGTAGTAAATCAGAGGAATTACAGAATGCCATACAATCAGAAAAATGCTTTGGAGAACATCATCAAAGAACTGATTGCCAAAGGAATAATAAGATTGAGCAACAGCCCATACTCTTCACCTGCTATTCTAGTAAGGAAAAGAGACATGACATGGAGACTGTGTGTAGATTACAGGAAACTTCACCTGCACACTATCAAAAATAAATACCCAATTCCTATGATTGAAGATTTGCTAGATGAGCTACATGGAGCATGTATCTTTACAAAAATTGATTTGAGAAGTGGGTACCATCAAATAAGAATGAAAGAAGGAGATATTGAGAAGACTGCTTTCAGTCTTCACATGGGATTGTTTGAATTCCTTGTTATACCATTTGGAGTGATAAATGGACCACCAACCTTCCACCAATTAATGCATTCTGTCCTTGGGCCCTTACTAAGAAAGTGTGTCTTGTTCTTCTTTGATGACATCCTAATTTTCAGCAAGTCATACAAGGAACACTTGGAACATTTGCAGTTAGTATTTGATGCCTTGAGGAAGCATCAACTATATGCAAAAAATTCTAAATGCACTTTTGCTCAAGACAGAGTGGAGTATTTGGGCTATGTTATTATTGCTGAAGGAGTTTCTACAGACCCAGCAAAGGTTGAAGCAATAGTTCAATGGCCTACTCCTGAAAATGTCACACATTTAAGGAGTTTTCTGGGACTTGCTGGCTACTACAGGAGATTTATCAAAAATTATGGCATCACTTGCAAACCACTATTTGAAGCCTTGAAGAAGGATGGGTTTAAATGGAAAGCAGCTCAAGAAAATGCTTTTAGACAACTAAAAACACACATGACCATTGCCCCTACGTTAGCAATGCCTGATTTCTCCATTCCCTTTGTTCTTGAAGCTGATGCTTCAGGTTAGGGATGTCGGATTAAGGGATCCACAAACCCTTGAGAGGTTCGAACTCTGGGGTGCGTGCGGAACCTACCTAGCCTGCCTACTCACGATCCTCCTAAGCCTAGCGCGACAAGCTCAGAGAGACAAAGAGACACAGGAGTTTATCCTGGTTCGGGCCACCTTGCGGTGTAATACCCTACTCCAGCGTTTTTGGTGGATTGCCTCGGGGGGCTGAGGATGAACTAGTACAGTGGATGAACTGGCCTCAGGAGGTGAGGTGTTCTTGAGCTCAAGGGAGCTGGTGTGGTGTGAGCTAGTTCGACTTGTCTTGCCTCTATGGTGGTGGCTAGTCCTATTTATAGTGGCCTTGGTCCTCTTTCCAAATGTTGGCGGGAAGGGATCCCACAACGGTCGGATTTGAAAGGGGACAAGTAGTACAGCTTATCCTGACAAAAGTAGTCTTCGCCTGCGAAAAGCCTCTGGCCGTGACATGGAATTCCTTACCCTGACACGAGACGACCACACGTGCTGCCGAGACGCGGCCCTGTTGAGCTCGGGGATGTCGATGCAGACGTGGAATTCCTTACCCACGCCGGGGCGGTGAGTGAGCTGTGCCTCGCAGCAGGCGACGATCGCCTTGCAGAACCCTTGCTTCTTGAATCTCCTTGATTGCCTTGCTGATGAACTCCTGAACGCCTGGTGCCTCACGCTTGCTGCCTTCTCCTGGGAAGCGTGCTCTGAAGAGCGCCTCCACATGGTGCCCGAGCGCCTCCCTCGTGACCCTGGCTAGGTCTGAGGCCCTCCAAAGGAGAGCCCCCGAGCCCAGCCTGAGAGGGGCGCCGAGCGCGCCTTCCTATGCGATGGGTGAAGGTGCCGCGTCCGGAGACGCGAGGCTCAACGCGGCGTCCTCGAGTGATGCTTCTTCACGAGACCCCTGTCCCAGCTGCAGCTTCTTCGTCTTGGGGCCGACCTCAGGAGGGAGGGCGCCGCCCTCGTCTTCAGCGCGGCGTCCTCGAGTGATGCTTCTTCACGAGACCCCTGTCCCAGCTGCAGCTTCTTCGTCTTGGGGCCGACCTCAGGAGGGAGGGCGCCGCCCTCGTCTTCAGGGTTCTCGACCGCTGCAGCCTGGAAGGCGCGCTCGAGGGAGCACACCGCGTCCTTCTCTTGACATGTGACCGTGATGACGCCGCCGCTTCCTGGCATCTTGAGGACGTTGTAGCCGTGGTGCGTAGCTGCCATGAACTTGGCCAGTGCTGGGTACCTTATGATGGCGTTGTAGGGCAGGCGGCGACATCGAAGTCGATGAGCTCAGTGTGGTAGTTGTTGCGCTCGCCAAAGGTGATAGGGAGGCGAACCTGCCCTATCGGGTGTGTAGAACCGTCGGTCACTCTTGAAAATGGCTTGGTCGGGTGAAGCTGGTTGTATGGCACTTGGAGCCTGTCGAACATCTGAACGGACAGAACATTGAGCCCTGCTCCGCCATTGATGAGAGTCTTGGTGACGACCACGTTGCTGATGACGGGGGAGCAGAGCATAGGGAGCGCGCCAGCAGTGGCCGTGCACTTGAGCTGGTCTGCGGAGCTGAAGGTGATGGCGCACTTGGACCACCTGAGAGGGCGAGTTGCTTCGGGCTTGGGGAGCGCCGCGTTCACTTCGCGCGCAAACTGCTTGAAGACGCGGTGGGAAGCCATTGGCCTGTGAGCCGCCCAATGGCACTTGGAGCCTGTCGAACATCTGAACGGACAGAACATTGAGCCTTGCTCCGCCATTGATGAGTCTTGGTGACGACCACGTTGCTGATGACGGGGGAGCAGAGCATAGGGAGTGCGCCAGCAGTAGCCGTGCACTTGAGCTGGTCTGCGGAGCTGAAGGTGATGGCGCACTTGGACCACCTAAGAGGGCGAGTTGCTTCGGGCTTGGGGAGCGCCGCATTCACTTCGCGCGCAAACTGCTTGAAGACGCGGTGGGAAGCCGGGGCCTGTGAGCCGCCCAAGATGCAGGCGATGGCTCAAGGCTCTTGGAAGCCCCCAGCCCCCTCGTCCTGGTGATGATCTTTGTTCCTTCTTGGCGATGAAGGCAGAGGAGGCAGAGCTGCGTTACCCTGAGGGCGCTCCTCACGAGGCTGCTTCCTCCAGGCGCCTTCGCGAGGCTGGCCCTGCCAGCGATCCTCATGAAGCTGGTCACGCCACTCCTGACGATGGTCGCGTCCGTCCCAGCGTCCTCCGCTTCGGCCACCTCCACGACCGTAGCCTCGATCGTTGCGCTCGGGGCGTCGACCGAGGCGCTCGTCGCGGAGGGCCCCGAGCTCCTGGCAGTCGTTGGTGTTGTGGCTGTGAACGTTGTGGAAGACGCAGAACGGCCGGTTGCTCTTGGATGACTCGGGGTGGTGGCATCCGCGCTTCGTCTCTAGTTCGGCCGCAAGCACGGTCGGCCCCTTGCGCTTCACGTCCTTGGTCTTGGTCTTCTTGTCTTCTGGATCAACATCAGGGAGCTTGAGGAGGGAGAGACGTCCCTCCTCAGCCCTTGCGCATTTGTTCGCCATGTTGAACATCTCCAGAGCTATGCAGAGATCCTCGTGGATGGCGAGCTCCTCCTTCATCTTGACATCGCAGACGCCATCAGTGAATGCTGAAATGATGGCCTCGTCCGACACCTTGGGGATCTTGAGGCGAACGTTGTTGAAGCGTTGGATATACTTCTGCAGGGTCTCTTCAGGTTGCTGTTTGATGCGACGCAGGTCACCCGTGGCCGGCGGACGGTCGCGGGTGCCCTAGAAGTTGGCGATGAAGCGGCCGCGCATCTCCTCCCAGGAAGAAACCGACCCCTCGGGTAGGTTAAGGAGCCAAGAACGTGCGCCATCCTTAAGGGCCATCGGGAACCAATTTGCCATGATCTTCTCGTCGCCGCTGGCCGCCTCGATGCTCAGCTCGTAGAGCTGTAGGAACTCGGCGGGGTCGGCGGTGCCGTCGTAGCATGGAGGCAGGTCAGGCTTGAACTTGCTTGGCCAGACGACGTTGCGAAGCTCCAGAGTGAACGCGCAGCATCCTGCCGTGGCCACTGGAGGTCTTCGAGGG
Source organism: Triticum aestivum (assembly GCF_018294505.1). NCBI lineage: Eukaryota > Viridiplantae > Streptophyta > Magnoliopsida > Poales > Poaceae > Triticum > Triticum aestivum. Next base: position 316,529,175 of record NC_057804.1, on the reverse strand, counting down.
GGTGGAAACTGGTCTTGGTGCACGCGCACCGCCACCTCCTGCGGCGGTACGCGAGCGTGGTGCTGGGGTGCTGGAAGTATGTGCGCTTCTCCTTGGGGACGCTGCACCACCTGGCAGCTCACGTCCTCCCGAGCCGGTGCAGGGCGAGGCGGGTCGCGCCGTGGCGCCACACGCCTTGGCTCGACGATGGCACCCTGGGCTGGAGGTGGTGGAGGAGCCCCATGCGCCACGTCGCCAACTGCAGGTGGTTGCTGAGGCAGCGAGCGAGCCGGCTCGGCGGAGCCCCCGTGCGCAACGCTGACGAGCTCAGCGATTCGCTCGAGCCACTCGTAGAGGTCACCAACCGGGCGGTAGCGAAGGAGCTCCCGCGCCATGAGCAGAGCGGCCTGCGTGTCCGCTTGGCAGCGAGGCGCGTGGGAGGACGAAGCTGCTGGGGTCAGTGACGAAGTAGCGGTGCGCCCGTCTCGGCGCACCGACGGGTGCAACGATGAAACTTGCTGCTCGTGGCCAGCAGGACCCGTGGCGGGTTGGCCACTGGAGACTTAGCGCGACGGGCACAACCATCACCCGCTGGAGCCGTCTGAGCGACGCGGGCGGCGACTGCAGCCCGACGCTCGGCGCGAGCCCGGCGCGCGTCGGCCATGGAGGTGTCGGAGTGGCGGTGGATCGATCGACGGAAGAGAAGATCCGACGCACCCCTACCTGGCGCGCCAAATGTTGGATTAAGGGATCCACAAACCCTTGAGAGGTTTGAACTCTGGGGTACGTGCGGAGATCTCAACCTACCCAGCCTGCCTATTCGTGATCCTCCGAAGCCTAGCGCGACAAGCTCAGAGAGACAAAGAGACACAACAATTTATCCTGATTCGGGCCACCTTGCGGTGTAATACCCTATTCCAGCGTTTTTAGTGGATTGCCTCGGGGGGTTGAGGATGAACTAGTACAGTGGATGAACTGGCCTCAAGAGGTGAGGTGTTCTTGAGCTCAAGGGAGCTGGTGTGGTGTGAGCTAGTTCGACTTGTCTTGCCTCTATGGTGGTGGCTAGTCCTATTTATAGTGGCCTTGGTCCTCTTCCCAAATGTTGGCGGGAAGGGTTCCCACAACTGCGGGATTTGAAAGGGGACAAGTATTACAACTTATCCTGACAAAAGTAGTCTTCGCCTGCGAAAAGTCTCTGGTGACGCTGCGGTGTGCTCGTCGATGACCTCCGTCCTGCCATCCTGGCGGTCTTGGTCTCGTTGCACCAGAATGAAAACCTTTGGCTGATTTTTCAGGACTCCGCGCCTGCGGCTTGCCTCCCTTGCACCGAAGAGGAAACCTGCGCTCTGCGCCCGCTTGGCGCCCGCCTGGCCTTGGTCGTCATGGCTCACGTCAGCTGAGCCTCGTGAGGTGAACCTTGCATAGAACTCTCCGCCCCTCGGGAGCCAGCCTGGGGAGGCCGATCCCCTCGGGGGTCTTGGCGTCGTCCGCCTCGCGAGGGTCTTGAGTTGTTGATGCTGAAGCTGGGCCGTACCAGGCCGTCGATGGAGCCACGCGGTGGGCCGCAGGCAGGCTGGGCTGGATACCCCCATATCCAGGACGCCGACAATGGAATTGGAGCTGTGTTGATGCAAAGAGGACAACCCATTGCTTTCCTAAGCAAAGCTATTGGACCCAAAGCTGCAGGCTGGTCCAGTTATGACAAAGAAGCACTGGCAATTATTGAAGCAATCAAACAGTGGAAGCACTACTTTGCTACATCCTCAATAATCATTAGAACTAATCAATAATGCCTGAAACATATTCAAGAACAAAAACTCATAGAGGGCATACAACACAAGCTACTCATTAAACTTCTGGGTTATAAATTCAGAATGGAATACAAAAAAGGAAAAGAGAATAAGGTTGCTGATGCTCTCTCTAGAATAAAATATGCCCTATCTACTCTCATTTGAAGTGCTGCCATTCTTGCTTGGATCACTGAGGTAGTCAAAAGCTATAAAGAGGATCCCAAATGTTCTGAACTAACTGCCCAGCTGGCCATTGCTCCAACAGGACACTCACCTTATACACTTACAAGTGGAGTTCTCAGGTACAAAGGGAAAATTCTAGTTGGCACTCATTAAGACCTAAGAAAATCTTTCCTCACTTCCTTTCATGCTTCTGAACTGGGAGGGCGCTCAGGAGAAAGAGCTACTTATCACAGGCTCAAAATATTATTCACCTGCCAGGAATGAGACAAGATGTGAAATCCTTTGTGCAGCAATGCCCTGTCTGTCAACTGAAAAGGCTCATCACAATCCATACCCAGGGTTGCTATAACCTCTGCCAGTACCTGGTTTTGCTTGGACACACATCAGTATGGATTTTATAGAAGGGCTTCCTATTTCTCACCACAAGAACCTAGTCCTAATAGTGGTGGACAGGTTTACCAAATATGCTCATTTCATAGCTATGAAACATCCCATCTCTGTTCAGACAGTAGCTCAAGCTTTCACTGATAATGTTTTCAAATTGCATGGACTGCCAACATTAATTGTGACTGACAGAGATAAAATCTTCACTAGCAATTTGTGGCAAAGGCTATTCACAAAGATGGGAGTAAAACTTCATCTCAGACTGATGGTCAGACTGAAAGAGTAAACCAATGCCTGGAAACTTACTTGAGGTGCATGGCTTTCTCTCAACCAACTAAGTGGTACAAGTGGCTTTCCATGGCTGAGTGGTGGTATAACACCAGTTTCCACACATCACCGAAGATGACACCCTTTCAAACTCTTTATGCTAGACCTCCTCCACAAATAGCAGAATTAATGCTCCCCCCAGCAGAAGGAGAAGACCAACAATCAGAATTGGACAGAGATTCCATTGCTACTCAAATCAAGGACAATCTCCTCAAAGCTCAGGAAAGAATGAAGTTTTATGCTGATAAGAAGAGGTTCGATCGACAACTCAAAGTGGGTGATATGGTATATGTTAAGCTGCAACCATATAGACACACCAGCCTGAGCATTCACAGGTTTCTCAAGCTACATTCCAAATACTACGGCCCCTTCAAAGTTCTGCAGAAAATTGGCCAAGTTGCTTACAAACTTCTTCTACCAGTCGACTGTCAATTACACCCCACCTTTCACATCAGCCAGCTTAAAAAGCATATAGGACCGGATGCAGTTCCTAACCCCAAGCTACCACTCTTGGATGACAAGGGCCATATCTTGATCAAAACCTGAAACTCTTCTGGAAAGGAAATTGATCCCTCGAGTTCAAGGCGATATCAGTATACCAGTGGTGCAATGGCGAATCAAGTGGGTCAACCTGCCAGTGGAGAACGCTACTTGGGAAGACGCGGCTTTCATTCAAAAGGTCTTTTCGGAGTTCCAGCCTTGAGGGCAAGTCTGTTCTCGTCAGGGGGGAATTGTCAGGACGGCGACAAGAGTTAGATGAGAAACAGTCCAGTCTGTGTTGTCGGAAGTGTTTCGGCCATCGATCTGCCATCCAACGGCCGCCAGGTTTACTTACCGCTTCGCGAGCTGCCGTTGTCTGTGAGCCGCTGATCTTCAGATGGACGGCCTCATGCATGTGCGCTGTTTCAAAAGTTACTGTACTTTCTGAATCTGTCGTTTTCAAGCTTTTTCACTTTCTGTGGCCTTCTTAAGCCGCTTCGCTTGTGGAGATGAGGCATGTTATTGTAATTTCGGGTTGTGCCCTTAAAGCCCCGTGTTCCGTCTGGCTAACCCTAGCTCGAACTCTCTCAGATCTGGAATGAAACCCTCTCAAATCTTCCTGTGAATTCGGTGTTTTGCCTCTGTTTTTTCTGACTTTTAGGACAGTCCATAGTTCGATCATGTCAGAGGGATTTGATAATCTTCCAGCTTGGCATCTCGATCCGGAAGTTAACTTTTCGGTTCGTTCAGCTTACAAACTCAAACCTCAGTTGGACGATGTTGCTGCAGGTCAAACATCAAGTTCCACTATAGCAGATCCGACAACAAGCACTGCAAAGGTTTGGACCAAGCTTTGGAGTTTGAAAATGCGTAGGAAAATCATCATGTTCCTTTGGAGATTGAGTCACGACACCCTTCCTGTCCGGTTAGATCTTAAAGCTCGTCGTGGAATTGACCTGGATACCATTTGCCCGATGTGCAAACGCCTCGACGAGGATGGCAGCCATGCCTTCCTCAAATGTAAATTTGCAAAGGCCGTTTGGCGTGAAGCTAACCAGGAGCATGTAAGGGGATTGCTGCTCAGTTGCGCTGATGCAAAACAATCAGTCGAAGTTCCGCTATGCTTGGAGAATGTGACATCCATGTTCTGCATTTGTTTGATGTGGAATTTGTGGAATGCTAGAAATGCTGTTAATAATGGTGATAGGTGCCCTTCAGCAGCGGCGATCGTATCCTGTAGTGCTGTACAGGTTACAGAATTTTCTGAACACCTTCGTATACCTTCATGTTCGGTTGTAGTGCCTACTGAGCGCTGGTCTAAGCCTCCTGATGATTTCCTAAAGATGAACATTGATGGCTCGTTCCTAAAAGATAACAGTACAGGAGGTTGGGGCTTTCGTGTATTGGTGCTGGTATGGGCCACATCCACTTCCTGGCGGATGCTTTGCATACAGAGACGATAGCTTGTCTGAAGGCGATTGAGTTTGCGGCTGAAGTTGGGTTTGGGCGTATCTTCATTGAAACAGACTCGACTGTGCTCGCTTGGGCTCTTCTTTCCAATGAATTGGATATTGCTTGTAACCGAGTTTTCTTTCGGGAGGCAAAAATTCTTCTTTTTACTAGCTTTATCGAGTTTAAGGTGCTTGTGTGTAATGGCTGCAACTCAGTGGCGCATGTCCTGGCTACCCCATGGTGCCCATATGTCCCAGGGAGGTACCATGTATTGGCATGATACTGTTCCTGACGTTGTATCTTCTCTGGTGGCTAGCGATCTAGCTGCTTCTGTATGTTAATAATAAAGCCAGGTTACTGTTTAAAAAAACGTGGGGGTGGGGGCGGGGGCCAGCCTTTTCCTTTTCAGTATGCAACAGACAAGGATATATTGAGAATTTTAGGTGTGTGCTCAGGTAGACTAGCCAGCCAACAGTTGCTGGTTAGACATGTGCGACCTATGAGCTAATGCTTTGTCGGTACACATACTTATATGACCATTCATGCATTTTCTTGAACTCTCCAATTGTAAATGAGATGAACAGAATTGTGTGTATCAAATCTGTCCATATCATGTTGAATGGCTTTTAAATTGTTCTGCATATTGAATTATATCGTGCTAGCAGAATGCATAAACTAATTGCTCATTTGTTGGCCTTCTTGTTCGAGTGGGAGAACGGCATAGAGTTACTGTTATCTGTTCTATATTAGTTTCAATACAGCACATGGTTCATTGGAGAAACATAGTTTAAGCCCCTCGTACTTGATGACACACCATTTGCAGCTAGAGTATTTTTTGTGTTCTTTTAAGTGGCAATTGGGAATATGTAGCCACACATTGCACATTTTTCTGCACTAATAATTATATTGCACAGGACAGCTGTAGTATTATGCCATGAAAACCTTAAGTCTGACGTTTTACTTTCAAAAGAATTCTACTGGAATGTTCAACGAATAACCATATTAATTGAGCAGGTAGGGACCAAAAGAGACAAGTCCACTTTGGATGATACAACCAACAGAATTAATAAGTTACTATTCAAGGTAAACCCTGTAAAGTGCTCCCTCCGTCCCAAAATAAGTGTCTCAACTTTGTACTAGCTTTAATACAAAGTTGTACTAGAGTTGAGACACTTATTTTGAGATGGAGTGAGTAACATTTTTATCAGAGTTATTTGTAGCATGTCAATATTCTAACGGGGTATTCATTTTTTTCAGATTAGATCTATACGTATGTGTGGCTCTTTGGCTCTAAACATGTGTGGAGTTGCTTGTGGTAGGCTAGATTTGTGTTATGAGATCGGTTTTGGTGGCCCCTGGTACGGTTACCAAATTATTAACGATAGTTTCACATGGTGAATATATAAACTGAAAGTCACATCTAATTGTTAAATTTTCCTCTAGGGATGTGGCTGCTGGAGCTTTGATTCTAAAGGAAGCTGGGGGTTTTGTTTTTGATCCGTAAGTTGTCAAATTTAGTCAAAACTATGTGGCTGGCTCTTGCTATCATAGTACATAATTTGATGAGATTTTGTTTTTCCATTTCTTGTTGTACATTTTCTTTCATTTTGACTTTCAGGAGCGGTGATGAGTTTGATCTGATGGCGCAAAGAATGGCAGGATCAAATGGCCACCTCAAGGATCAGTTCATCAAAGCATTGGGAGATGCAAGCTGAATAACTTATTTCTCTTTTCAAGTAGAATGAAAGAATGTAAGATGGCCCCACCAATAAGTAATTGAGGGCTACTTTTTGTGTAGTTCTATATGCATATTTTGCAAACGTGGCGGATGTAATGACATTGGATATATTGCTCGTTTTATTTACCATGCAAGGTGTGATCAAACAGTGGGGCATAGCTAGATGACCGTTGGGAGCGATTGGAAGGGTGAACGGGAGAGTGACGTGCTTCACGACCGACCGCTATGCTTGCTGTCGACTTCCTACCTGGGAAGGGTGTCTCCTACGAGGGAACGGGCGGGGACTAGCGGCGGTAGGGGCCGCGGCGACCTTAGGGTGGGGCGTCGGCGACGGCTGGGGGCGCTTTTGGGGAGCTAGAGTGATGCGGAGCATCCTTCCATCATCCCCATGGACTCTACATCAACACATCCACCCCCACAAGGACCCATGACAAGAGCTAGAGCACGTGCTTTGGAAACCGAGGTGAACTCCTTCCTACTAGACTTGCATATGGACACAAATGGAACATGTATACTACCTCACCAAAATATGCTATGCATCCTTAGGTATGAAGTGGAACATTACCAAGGAGCTCAGGAGCATCCCCAAGGAGAAGGAGAACCACCCCAAGGCCATAAGGATCAAGGAGTGCAACAGCCGCAAAACAGCATGTCCCAGGTGACCCCGTGCGCACGGGCCCAGAGACCCCGTGCCCACGGACTACACAGGAACCCGGCGCTAGAGCACCCCGTGCGCACGGGCCTGTACCGTGCCCACGGGACCCCCGTGCGCACGGGCCCAACTTACCCCGTGCGCACGGGCCTCCCAGGATGGCCGGCTGAGATTGGGATCTCCGACTCCCCTTCGTCTCCTTCGACCCCAAGCCTATATAATTCGTACCTAGGGCCATGTTTAGGGTTAGCAAAGTATTGGATGATATCTTGGTGAGCTTTGCTCCATTACCTTCCCTCTTTGAGGATCAAGACCCCATTAGGGAAGAATCCTTGAGGATTTCAAGACCTTCATTGGGAGAAGACTACCACCAAGACCCCTCTTCCTTTGGATTTGGGATGAACTTTGCCATTGTATCTTTCTTTTGATTGTGTTTGAGACTTGTGGATCTTGTGTTGTTACTCTAGTGGATGTGTGATTGGGAATTGTTGGAGTGATTGTCTCTGTGTTCTTGTGATTTCTCTCCATTTCCCCCCTCCAAGTGTGAAAAGATCCTTCCTAGGGTTCTACCCTACATCATATGGTATCATGAGCCACGTTGATTCACATCTTGGAGTCCCTACCTTCCACTTTCTAGCTTGATTTTGTTGTTTTTCATCCTAATCCGAAAATCCCCACCAAAAATAGCCCCAAAAATTTTTCTTGCAATTTGTTGATCTTGTGAGATTTGGTTGATTTGATCCACGAATTTGGTGTTTGACAAGTGGATCTACCCCTCCACCATCATCCCCACCCATCCCCCACGAGAATTTGGCCAAAAACTTGCAATCCCCACGAAATCACAGAAGTTCATCCGCTCTCGGGAGACCCCGTGCACACGGGCCATCGGGACCCCGTGCACACGGGACCCCGTGCACACGGGCCTCACTTACCCCGTGCGCACGGGCCATCTAGAAACTTCCGGCCATTTTTTGTTTTTCTTATTTTTGTTTCACCACCATCCTTTGTGTTCTTCCGCACCATTCCACGTGTTTGTTGAGTGTTCGGTTGCGATTTCTCTTGTGTCCTAAGGTGTTTCGGCTACTTAGGCGCAACTTGGTAACATCATCGCCACCAATCATCGACTCGGACAACACTTTGACTTCGACAAGATCATTTTCGACCGTAGCAAGGACGGTAACCTCGACGACACTTTGTACTCCCTTGCCATTAACTTGATAGCTTTGAGCCATTTTGCGTAGCTTACCCATCGAGACTAGCTTGTTGAGTATTGCCGGGCCACGTCTTAGTGCACCATTTAGTGTTCCGTCCATCCCGTGCATCTACTACTTGTTATCTCGTTGTGTGGCTCGCATATCAAGCATCGTGGCATAGTGAAAAAAAGAGATAAAAGCTTTTAAGCAAAAGAGAAGAGAAGCAAAGAGCTTATAAGCAATAGCATCGAGCCTTCGCATTTGTACATCATCTTGGTCACCACATACATATGCATACTTGGGATAGTGAGACGAGTAGATTCTCTATTAGGTTGGTGCACTAGCGTATCTAGCCCATTAGTGCAATCGAGCTAGCGTCTCTCTAGTATCCGTACGACAAGAGCTTTTCCCGTGTTTCGATATCTTCGAGCTCATTCCTTGGTTGTGCGGATCCCATTTATCTTCCGTGTGTGTGTTCCTCGTGTTATCTTGGGAGGTTGATCTATTTGTCTTATTTGCCATTTGTGAATCTTCTCAACTTTATCAACATCTCGACTAACATTTGCTTGAATTATTTGTGTCTTTCCTAACCAAGCTCCTCCATAGACCATTTACTTGTAGGTGTGAGAAACAATTCTCGGTACCAATTCCTCTATTGTAACATCACGTGGGATCGTACTTGTTACATCCACAATCTTCGGAAAAGGTAACTTTGGTTTTGTTCTCTCATTTTCCTACTCACCACCACTTTCTTATGATGGATAGGCCAAGCTCCTCTACCAACCCACTCTTCATTGAGCAAGACGACGACATGTCATCCTTCGTCACCAAGAGCCACCTCTTTGGTGCACAACGAGCTCTACATCAAGAGCAACAAGCCATGAACGAACGCATCGACAACCTCGCCACCGACTTACGACTCTCCGAGCAACGAACACGCGACTACTTCGACAACAAGCTCGACGCGCACAAGCAAGAGAACGATGCAAGAATGGACGAGATCCGAGCTTTGTTGGTCAACCGACATTCTTCAACTTCTTCCTACTCAAGACGGAGCCATTCAAGTCGACACTCCGACGACACCTCCTCCGGCTCAAGTACACCGTCATCGACCATTCTTCGACGAGCCGCGCATCAAGACCGTCATGCATCTCGAGATCAACGATACATCAAGCATTCCCAAGAGCAAGTTGATGAACAAGTCCCTCGTCCTCAAGCAAATCAAGTCGCTTTTGCTCAAGCTCAAGAACGACAACGTCTTCGTTGTCAAGAAGAAGAAGAACGAGCGCGTCTACACCAAGAGAAACAAGACGCCGAGGCTCAACGTCTTCAACAACAACAACGAGAAGCACAAGCTATTGAGGCGGAACGTGCCCTTCAAGAATCAAGTCGAGCCATCGCCAACCGCAATCGCGAACGGCGGAATCAAGAGGAAGCTCTTCGAGAAGAAATACAAGAGAGGAACTATCAACCACGTGTGCACCGTCAAGTTCTCAGCTCCCCAAGTCGTCAACTCCACCTCAACCTCAAGTGCCAACAAGAGCGACACCAAGTGGAACAAGTGCTTCAAGACCCTCCTCCACACCAAGAGCGACATCATGAGGAACGAGCATTCGAGGACTTTCCAAGGCAAGAGCGATATCGCAACCGCTATCAAGATGAAGAGCAACGATATGGAAAACTCAAATTCACAATGCCCAAGTTCAATGGAAGCAATGATCCGGAAGAATATCTCTCATGGGCATCGAAGGTCGACAAAATCTTTCGTTTGCACAACTATGAGGAAGAGAAGAAGATCGCAATGGCATCACTTGAGTTCCAAGACTATGTGCTCATATGGTGGGAACAAGTCCTTGAGCGCCGAGAAGCAAGAGGTGACCCTCCAATCACCACTTGGGATCAAATGAAGGATGTCATGAGAGCACGATTTGTGCCCACCTACTACAACCGTGATCTCCTCAAGAAGCTACAACTCCTCAAGCAAGGAACAAAGAGTGTTGAAGAATACTACAAGGAAATGGAAATAGCCATGATTTGAGCCAATGTCAAGGAAGATGATGAGCAAACAATGGCACGATTCTTGAATGGACTCAATCACCCCATCAAGAAGATCGCCGACTTCCAACCCTATTCCAACCTCATCGAGCTAGTACATCAAGCGACCAAGGCAGAACGTCAAGTACAAGATGTGATAGAGGCAAAGGTGTCCCGTCTTTCGATGAGATGATGGATATCGCTTTGGCGGCAGTCGACTTTGACGATCCGACTACGAACGTGCGTGGACGTCGCGCCTTAGCAATCGCTAAACCAACTCCGAGAGGTTATTGACCACGCCGGAGCACGATCAACCTGACCACGAGGGTCTGTTTCCTGCGAGCAAACGAAGAACAAGCAAGAAACTATGATTGCAATCTGGATATTGCGAATATAAGATGAAAGCTTTATTGATCAAGGTGGGGTTCTGTGACGCCTTTGTCTGGTCGTTGAACACAAACGAAGTACGCGAAGTTGCAGCTATGGCGAACTTTTAATCTAAACAAAACCCAAAGTCTAAACGATGCCCTAAGGGCTGTATATATGGAGGAAGAGGGGGGAATTTCGTGGCCCTTGGTGGAGGGGTCCGAAATCAACCCTATCTCTTGTTTCCCCACACATACGGACTCTAAAAATAGCCTATACTTATGTATTTCGAAATTACATGGGCCTGGCCCAATAATAAGGTGACGCAGCACCTAAAATAGCCTCGGGACGAAATTTATGAAGTGGCATCTTGTATATTTCGTCCAAGGCTTCATGCACCCATTATGGTGGCTTCAAAGTCCTGAAATCATCACTTGTAACTCCGTTCTTGTTCCCTTGCCATGCCATCTCCATGCTTGTTCTTGCTCCAATGTTCATCCTTCTCCAAGCTAGGCCCTTCATTTGTAAGCAAAACAAATGTATCCAATTTAGGCAGCATCATATTCTCATGAACATTAGAATCATTACCAAGAAACGAAAGTACCTGGTAATTTAGTTGGCGTGCACGAGCTCTAGTAATTGGTCCAGTATGTATAGCAGCAGGGGCTGTGGGTGTAACAATTGTATTGATGTCCTCATCATCCTCCCCTTCTTGAAATGAAGTCGTCCTCGACGGAAGTTCATCTTCCTCACCCAAATAAGGCTTCAAATCTGCAATGTTAAAAGTGGGACTAACCCCAAAATCTGCAGGCAGCTCAAGTTTATATGCATTATCATTTATTTTCTCTAACACCTTAAAGGGACCATCAGCACGTGGCATTAACTTTGATTTGCGCAAATCAGGAAATCTATCCTTACGCAAATGTAACCAAACAAGATCTCCAGGTGCAAACACAACATGTTTTCTACCCTTATCTCCAGCAAGTTTATATTTAGCATTCATACGCTCAATGTTTTCCTTAGTTAACTCATGCATTTTTAAAATCAATTCAGCACGTTGTTTAGCATCAAAATTAACCTTCTCCGAAGATGGAAGAGGCAACAAATCAATAGGTGCACGAGGTAGGAAACCATACACAACTTCAAAAGGGCACATCTTAGTAGTAGAATGCAATGAACGATTATAAGCAAATTCAATATGAGGCAAGCATTCCTCCCACATTTTCTTATTATTCTTCAAAACAGCCCTAAGCATAGTAGACAACGTTCTATTGACTACTTCAGTTTGTCCATCAGTTTGGGGGTGACAAGTAGTACTAAAAAGCAGTTTAGTCCCCAACTTAGCCCATAAACATCTCCAAAAGTGGCTAAGAAATTTAGTATCACGATCTGAAACAATAGTATTTGGCACACCATGCAAGCGAATAATTTCACGAAAGAACAAATCAGCAACATTAACAGCATCATCGCTTTTATGACATGGTATAAAGTGTGCCATTTTCGAGAATCTATCCACGACAACAAATATGCTATCCCTCCCCTTCTTTGTTCGAGGTAAACCTAAAACAAAGTCCATAGATATATCCTCCCAAGGAACACTAGGTACAGGCAAAGGCATATATAAACCATGAGGATTGAGTCGTGACTTAGCTTTTTGACATGTAGTGCAGCGAGCAATAAAACGCTCAACATCCCGTCTCATCTTTGGCCAAAAGAAATGTGTAGCAAGTACGTCCTCCGTCTTCTTCACGCCAAAGTGTCCCATTAATCCTCCTCCATGCGCCTCCTGCAACAACAAAAGACGAACGGAGCTAGCTGGAATGCATAGCTTGTTAGCACGAAACACAAATCCATCGTTAACGACAAACTTGTTCCACATTCTTCCTTCTTTACAATTCTGCATTACATCTTTAAAATCAGCATCATGCACATATTGATCTTTGATGGTCTCCAAACCAAATATTTTGAAGTCAAGTTGTGAAAGCATAGTATAGCGACGAGACAATGCATCAGCAATAACATTTTCTTTTCCCTTCTTGTGTTTAATGACATAAGGGAAAGTCTCAATGAATTCAACCCATTTAGCATGTCTACGATTCAGTTTAGCTTGACTTTTAATATGTTTCAAAGATTCATGATCAGAATGTATAACAAATTCTTTGGGCCATAAATAATGTTGCCATGTTTCTAAAGTCCGAACAAGAGCATATAATTCTTTATCATAAGTAGAATAATTCAGACTAGGCCCACTCAATTTTTCAGAAAAGTATGCAACAGGTTTGCCATCTTGTAATAACACACCTCCTAATCCAATTCCACTAGCATCACATTCAAGCTCAAAAGTCTTATTAAAATCAGGAAGTTGGAGTAAAGGAGCATGTGTCAACTTATCTTTCAATACCGTGAAGGCTTCTTCCTGTGCGGTACCCCAAAGAAAAGGCACATCTTTCTTTGTAAGCTCATTGAGAGGTGCAGCAATGGTGCTGAAATCTCTCACAAAACGCCTATAGAATCCAGCGAGGCCAAGAAAACTCCTCACTTGTGTGACCGTTTTGGGCTGCGGCCAACTCTCAATAGCTTCAATCTTGGCTTTATCAACTTCAATTCCCTGTGGAGTAACAACATAGCCAAGAAAAGATACTCGGTCGGTGCAAAAGGTGCACTTCCCAAGGTTACCAAACAAACGTGCATCACGTAGAGCAATAAAAACAGCACGTAAATGTTCCAAATGTTCCTCCAAAGATCTGCTATAAATCAATATGTCATCAAAGTAAACTACCACAAATCGTCCAATGAAAGCACGTAAAACTTCGTTCATTAATCTCATGAAAGTACTAGGTGCATTAGTTAACCCAAAAGGCATGACTAACCACTCATATAATCCAAACTTAGTTTTAAATGCTGTTTTCCATTCATCTCCCAATTTCATACGAATTTGATGGTAGCCACTACGCAAATCAACTTTGGAGAATATTGTAGAGCCACTCAATTCATCAAGCATATCATCTAGCCTAGGAATAGGATGACGATAACGAATAGTAATATTATTAATGCCTCTACAATCAACACACATACGTGATGTACCATCCTTTTTCGGCACTAGAATAATAGGAACAGCACAAGGACTAAGGGATTCGCGTATATAACCTTTGTCGAGAAGCTCTTGTACTTGACGCATAATCTCCTTCGTCTCCTCTGGATTGGTACGGTATGGTGCACGGTTTGGCAGTGAAGCACCGGGAATTAAGTCAATCTGATGCTCAATCCCTCGAATAGGCGGTAATCCCGGTGGCACGTCTTGTGGAAAAACGTCAGCGAACTCCTGCAAAATGTTAGTGACAGCAGGAGGCAAAGAGGAAGGCACGTCCTCGAATGAAAATAATGCCTCTTTGCACACAAAAGCATAGCAAACAGATTTGCTGAAATCTAGCTCATCAATATCAGATTTGGTGGCAAATAAACATGCACTTTTCAATTTAATTTCAGAAGCAACACTAGATGGTTTATTATTAGGCTTCATTTGTTGCTCAAATTCTTTTGCCACAATCTGATTTTCACTCTTATTCTTCTCCTGTTGTGCTTTATTAGCTCTATTAATATCATCTTTCAAAATGGAATCAGGAGTCATAGGAAGCAAAGTAATATTTTTATCCTTATGAACAAGAGTATAGTGATTGTTTCTACCATGGTGTACAGAATTTTTATCAAATTGCCATGGTCTACCAAGTAATAAGGAACATGCTTGCATAGGTACCACATCACAATCAACATAATCAGCATATGTAGAGATACTAAAATGCACACGAACAGTACGTGTTACCTTAACCTTGCCGCTGTTGTTGAACCATTGGATGTAGTAAGGATGTGGATGTGGTCTTGTGGTGAGAGAAAGCTTCTCCACCATCTCCATGCTAGCCAAGTTGTTGCAGCTCCCTCCGTCTATGATGACGCGCACAGAACGTTCCTTCACAACTCCCTTGGTATGGAACAAATTGTGCCTCTGATTTTGCTCAGCTTGTGTGACCTGCACACTCAAAACACGTTGAGCAACTAAACATTCATACCTGTCAGCGTCTTCAGGAGCCATGTATTGCGTCTCATGATCAGAATCATCTCCACCATGTTCTTCACGTGTAATAAGAGCCAAAGTCTCCTCATCATAGTCACTAGCGGACTCATATCCACCATCCGCGGTAGCAATCATCACACGCGGAGATTTGCATTCTCTCGCATAATGACCTCCTCCCTTACAACGACGACAAATAATATCACTTGTGTGCCCTGTTGATGCCATGGAAGAAGAAGAACTCTGTGCAGGCCCCGCAGGTGCGCTCTTGGCAGATAATGGTGGTTGTGCCTGTTTTCTTGTATCACGGCTGGAGGTGGCACCGGATGGAGGTGCTGGTGCAGTTGAAGTAGAAGATGCACGTGGTGTCCATGATGAAGGTCGGCCTGCAGAAAAGTTAGTTCGCCCCAATGCTTGTCGATCCTGCACTTCACGTTCAGCTTTACAAGCAAGATGGAATAAACGAGTGATATTAGTATACTCCTTATAGTCTAGAATGGTCTGAATCTCTCTATTTAATCCACCCAGAAAACGTGCAAGCATAGCTTCATTCTCCTCAACAATACCACATCTAATCATGCCAGTTTGTAATTCCTGATAATATTCTTCTACAGAATTTTTCCCTTGTCTTAAACGCTGCAATTTTTGAAGCAATTCACGTTGATAATATGGTGGAACCCAACGCGTACGCATAGCAGTTTTCAAAGCAGCCCAAGTAGTTGGAATAGGATATAATCTACAATGTTCAGACCACCATACACATGCAAAACTAGTGAAAGCACAAACAGCAGCAGCAACTCGTCTCTCCTCAGGATATTGTAAACATGTAAATCGTTGTTCAGTTTCTAACTCCCAAGTAAGATATATATCAGGAACATATCTACCCTCAAATGGTGGAATATTCAATTTCAGTTTAGGAATATGGACATCATCTCGTACCTGAGGTGGTGGTGCAGGCCTACCATTACGAATATATACCTGAGGTCGACCTGCTGGTGGTGGTACAGGTGGCTGCACGTAGTGTTGATTTTGATCAACCTCATCCTCATAATCTCCCACATAATCATCCTCCTCCGCATCAGCAGCAGGAGCCACAGAAGTATCAACAGCAGCACCAACAGTTTGGCCAAACGCAAGAGGAACACGGCTTGCTCGGCGGAGGTCTGCTTCGCGACGTGGAGGTAGTCGTTGTTGTTGTTGTTGGAGAGGTGCGTTAGGTGCAGCGGGTGGTGGTGGTGGAAGACGCGCGAGCAATTCATTAAACTTGTTATCGAGCTTTGTTTCGAACGTCTTCTCAAGGCCAGTGATCTTCTCCATGGCCTCTTCAAAATTGTTCAGCACATCTTGCACCTGTTCAGTCATCATTTGCTGAAACTTATCATGAAGCTCCTTGTTCGATAAATTCTCCCAGTCAATCTCGTCGGCTTGTGATCCTGGCATGGTTAGCAGCAATAGAAACACACAAGAATATGATCCTACAGACTACTAAGAAGTGGTGGTGGTGGTGTCACAAATCCGTCAAGCAAATCTCAAATTCTTACCAGTTCTTACCCAGCAGCAGGCGGTGATCGGCAACCGTTGTAGTCAAAAACTCTCAAAGCTTGGATAGAGCGATTACCAGGGAGAGTCAAACACACGACGTAGATGTATGTGGAGCTGGGAAGGCTTATAGTATGGTAGCAAAAAGGGTCAGCAATAATCAATTCAGAGATGCAAAGTTGAATAAACGCTCAACGACGGTACTGTGCTGGTCCTAGGCTAGACTGTGCTAGAGACGCGAGCCTAGAACACCAACAAAATCACGGCGCGGCACGTAAACAAGGGAAAAGCACACTCTGATTTTTTTTTCGCTCTTTTTTTTGCGCTGCTTTTTTTTGCACTCTTTTTTTTGCGCTTCTTTTTTTTTTGTGAAAAATCACTATAATGGCGAGTGTCTCAAAACTCTTCTTAGCTCAAACTGACAGGATGGGCACGAAATTTTTTCGACCAATTTTTTTTTTTGACTGCCCGGACCCAAAAACTGGAAACGGGTCAAAAAAAACTTCCTATAATGGCACCTGTCTCAAAACACTCAGAAACACCTAAAAATAGGATAGCCAGAAAATTTTACGAAAAATGCGTTTTCGAAAATTTTTGGGCCTAAACGAAGCGTGGCTACCCGACTTTTTTTTTTCCGAAACCTACTCCGGCAAGGAAACACGAATCGGAAACTAGATGGATCTCGAAAACAACCCTAATAATCAAGGAACTCGGATTGGTGGTGGATATATGGTGGTGGTATATGGCAGCGGCGGTGGTACTATATGGATATGGATCGGTGGTGGTATATGGACACGGATTGGTGGTGGTATATGGATACGGATTCGGAGCGGTGGTGGTAGATGGCAGGGGCGATGATGATGGTGCGGCGGCGGCGTGACAACTTATGACCAGAACTCGAAACTCTAAAAGACTAGACTCTAAGACCAGCAACTAGACACGACGATGCAACCGCAAATTCAACAAAGCAAAACCCTAAAAAGATTATGCAAAGGCTCAGATTGGTTCGGATATGATGAACTAACCCTAAAATTTTTTTTGTGGCTTTTTCATGGACTGTAGGTATGAATAACAGACTCGATCTAAACTACGAAATACTGTAAAATCTCACCGAGCAACCTGGAAATCTGATACCACTTGATAGAGGCAAAGGTGTCCCGTCTTTCGATGAGATGATGGATATCGCTTTGGTGGCAGTCGACTTTGACGATCCGACTACGAACGTGCGTGGACGTCGCGCCTTAGCAATCGCTAAACCAACTCCGAGAGGTTATTGACCACGCCGGAGCACGATCAACCTGACCACGAGGGTCTGTTTCCTGCGAGCAAACGAAGAACAAGCAAGAAACTAAGATTGCAATCTGGATATTGCGAATATAAGATGAAAGCTTTATTGATCAAGGTGGGGTTCTGTGACGCCTTTGTCTGGTCGTTGAACACAAACGAAATACGCGAAGTTGCAGCTATGGCGAACTTTTAATCTAAACAAAACCCAAAGTCTAAACGATGCCCTAAGGGCTGTATATATGGAGGAAGAGGGGGGAATTTCGTGGCCCTTGGTGGAGGGGTCCGAAATCAACCCTATCTCTTGTTTCCCCACACATACGGACTCTAAAAATAGCCTATACTTATGTATTTCGAAATTACATGGGCCTGGCCCAATAAGAAGGTGACGCAGCACCTAAAATAGCCTCGGGACGAAATTTATGAAGTGGCATCTTGTATATTTCGTCCAAGGCTTCATGCACCCATTATGGTGGCTTCAAAGTCCTGAAACCATCACTTGTAACTCCATTCTTGTTCTTGCTCCAATGTTCATCCTTCTCCAAGCTAGGCCCTTCATTTGTAAGCAAAACAAATGTATCCAATTTAGGCAGCATCATATTCTCATGAACATTAGAATCATTACCAAGAAACGAAAGTACCTGGTAATTTAGTTGGCGTGCACGAGCTCTAGTAATTGGTCCAATATGTATAGCAGCAGGGGCTGTGGGTGTAACAATTGTATTGATGTCCTCATCAAGATGACTTCAAGTACTCCTCCAAGACAAACGGCTTCTCCAACAATCAAGCTTCAACAACTCCTCCAACATCTACATCAACCAAGCCTTCTCCAAGCAACGACGACAAGACATCATACAAGAATCCTTCGTCAAGTTCAAGTCGTCTTCCTCCTACTACAAGCAACTACAAGCCGCGTGCTTCTTCCTCAACTCCGACCGATGAGACCGTCAAGACAAGTTCACTCAAGTGCTTCACATGTGGCGGCCGAGGCCACAAGTCCTTCCAATGCATCAACAAGCGCACCATGCTCCTCAACGACGATGGCACCTACGACTCAATGAGTGAAGATGAAATAGAAGCTATTGAGCAAGTGGCCATGCACCGACGCGTGAACGAGGATGAAGATGATCATGTCTTTTGTGATGAAGATACGAGCCCCGCTCTCGTTGTTTCCAAGGTCTTGACACTTCAACATCAACAAGAAGAAGACCAACGATGCCATATCTTCCACACCAAGGCAGGCATCAATGGAAGTTCCGTCAAGGTCATCATTGATGGAGGTAGTTGCCACAACTTGGCAAGCGAAGAACTATGTTCAAAGCTTCAATTGGTCAAGAGGAAGCACCCGCACCCCTACAAGGTTCAATGGCTAAGTGACTCCGGCAACATACGAGTTGAGCATACGGTCCAAGTATCCTTCAAAATTGGTGCATATGAAGACACTTTGGAATGTGATGTGGTCCCAATGACCGTTTGCCACCTCCTTCTTGGTCGACCATGGAAATTCGACCGTGGTGTCGTCCACAATGGGCGTACCAATCACTATAGCTTCAAGATGAAAGGAAAAGAATATGTGCTACGACCTATGTCTCCTAGTCAAGTGATAGCCGACAAGCAAGCCACCCACCATAGAGAGAAGAGTGAGAAAGTGATCCACCAAAACATGAGTGAGAGCAACAAGCCAAACTTGAGCGCCTCTTCGCCTAGAGAGAAAAAACTCATACTATTTGCCACAAAAAGTGAGATGAGAGAAGTGTGTGAGAACCCATTGAGTGTGATGCACTTTGTCCTTGTGTGCAAGGATGGAGAACCAAAAACTAACACCACTCACGAGCTACCTTTGGTGTTTCAATCTCTTTTGCAGGAATTTCAAGCTCTATGCGCCAAGCTCGGAAGCAAGCTCTTGTTCTCATCCGCATACCATCCTCAAACCAACGGCCGAACGGAGGTGACAAACCGGACACTATCCACTCTACTTTGCATGTTGATCAAGAAGAACATCAAGAAGATGCATGAAGATACAAGAAACATCATCGAGCGCCACATACATCGACTAGCAACCAAGCTCAACGTCGACAAACAACCCATGATCTTCAACATAGGTGATCTTGTGTGGCTACACCTTCGCAAGGACCGCTTCCCCAACGAACGCAAGTCCAAACTACTACCTCGAGCCGATGGACCATTCAAGGTGCTCGCACGCTACAACAACAACGCCTACAAGATTGAACTCCCACGAGACAAGTACAACGTGAGCGACATCTTCAATGTCAAAGACCTCTCGCCTTTCCATGGTGATGAAGATCTTGATCCGAGGTCGGATCCTTTCGAAGGGAGGGGAGATGATGCGGAGCATCCTTCCATCATCCCCATGGACTCTACATCAACACATCCACCCCCACAAGGACCCATGACAAGAGCTAGAGCACGTGCTTTGGAAACCGAGGTGAACTCCTTCCTAATAGACTTGCATATGGACACAAATGGAACATGTATACTACCTCACCAAAATATGCTATGCATCCTTAGGTATGAAGTGGAACATCACCAAGGAGCTCAGGAGCATCCCCAAGGAGAAGGAGAACCACCCCAAGGCCATAAGGATCAAGAAGGAGTGCAACAGCAGCAAAACAGCATGTCCCAGGTGACCCCGTGCGCACGGCCCCCAGAGACCCCGTGCCCACGGACTACACAGGAACCCGGCGCTGGAGCACCCCGTGCGCACGGGCCTGTACCGTGCCCACGGGACCCCCGTGCGCACGGGCCCAACTTACCCCGTGCGCACGGGCCTCCCAGGATGGCCGGCTGAGTTTGGATCTTCGGCTCCCCTTCGTCTCCTTCGACCCCAAGCCTATATATTTCGTACCTAGAGCCATGTTTAGGGTTAGCAAAGTATTGGATGATATCTTGGTGAGCTTTGCTCCATTACCTTCCCTCTTTGAGGATCAAGACCCCATTAGGGAAGAATCCTTGAGGATTTCAAGGCCTCCATTGGGAGAAGACTACCACCAAGACCCCTCTTCCTTTGGATTTGGGATGAACTTTGCCATTGCATCTTTCCTTTGATTGTGTTTGAGACTTGTGGATCTTGTGTTGTTACTCTTGTGGATGTGTGATTGGGAATTGTTGGAGTGATTGTCTCTTTGTGTTCTTGTGATTTCTCTCCATTTCCCCCCTCCAAGTGTGAAAAGATCCTTCCTAGGGTTCTACCCTACATCATAGAGTCTGATTTGGAGGAGGGAGAGGAGGTCGGTGTGGTGATGGGACCAGGGGAGACATAGGCTTCGACGGTGCTGTTGCGCTCGAGCCCTCTCTTCCTCTCTACGCTGGCCGACCTCGTGGCACGGGGGCTCCATGGCCGCCAGGAGTATGGTGGTGCGTGTGCTAGATCTGGCGGCCCTAACGTAGTGGGCGGGGTGCCGGTCCAAAGGCGAGTTGGCGGAGGCTGCGGGTAGTGCTCCCCTTGAGGACGCGGGATGGACTCACGTCGTCGTGTCTCGCTTGTGGTCTGTGGTGGCCGGGGAGGGGGGGGGGGGGTTGCCGCGGGGCAGGTGCACATGCCATAGAGAATCCGACCGGGGTATTGATGCAGAGCATCCCAAGGTCATCCTCATGGACCTACCTACACCCCCACGACACCACTTGGACCAATGACAAGGGCTTGAGCAAAGGCTATCGAAGATAAGATGAACTCGCTCCTCTCCGAACTACCACTTCCTACACATGAGACATGGCTACTACCTCAAGCGAAAACCCTATGTGTGATAGGGTGCTTGGAGGAAGGTCGCGGATCAACTACATCCAACGGACAAGACGGCGAGGACACCAAGTACAAGGACCAAGAGATCATGCAACTAGGAATCCTATAGCCACCGGACGACTAGATCTCACCGGAGGATCCGGTCGTCCGACGCCTGAAGCACCAGCCCACCAGCCAAGTCCTAGCTTGTGACCACTACAGTGGTCGGATGACCGATGCTGACCGGACATCTGATAAACCCCAGCGACCGGACGCCACTTGACCCGAGCCGAAATGTCAGACGTCCGACCGCTTCCGGACGTCCGAACCCTCATGAGCCACCGGACGTCCGACAACGTTCGGACGACCGACGCCTATCTGTGCACAGCGTGTTGGGCCGAGGCCCATGTACCCTTCCGCCCCCTTAGACTATATATACTCCTCCTCCTCCCTCTTTCGTGGGTTAGCAAAGGATTAGCCCATTTGAGAGATAGAGCTTTGCTCATCCACCTGATACCTTCTCCATCGGAGTTCACGACCTCTACGGAGAAGATTCCCCAAGTGGATTCAGGACCCCTCACGGGAAAACCCCCAAGATCTCCTCACGGAGAAGAACTTGCTACTTGTATCATCCTTTGTTGATCACAGATCGTGTATCTCTTTGTGTTTCGAGGATCTAGCACATGTGTAATCGAATCTTGTTGGTTTGAGTGAATCCTCTCGTGTTTTCTCCTCGTGTTCTTCGCGGGATCTGCTCCAACCGTGAAAGATCGGGCATCTAGGGTTTTACTCTACATCATCTTGGTATCATGAGCCACGTTGATCACAATTTTGGAGCTCCCCCTCTTTGTTTTCTAGCCTAATTTTGTTGATTTTGGTCCTAATTTTGAAAATCCCCACAAAAATAGCTCCCACAATTTTTTGTGATTTGTTGGTTTTGATAAAGTTTTGTTGGATTTGATCCATGGGTTTGCTTTGCCTCGAGTGGATCTAGCTTTCCCCCATCTCCATCCACAAATTCGTCCAATTTTGCCCAAATTTTGCCTCCCCACCACGAACCCTAGAAGTTCATCCCGTGCCCGAAATCGCCCAGGCACTAGACGTCCGACAGTCTTCGGACGTCCGAAAAGTACCGGTCGTCCGACCAACACCGGAAGTCTGACATTCCTTGACGAAACTAAAAAAAATCAGTTCAACCACCGTTCCACTTCCACTTCCTCATATGCATTCTCTTACCACCATCGTTTTCCGCAACCACCATTGCTCACACGCTACCAACTCCGATTTTTTTGACACGTTTTGTTCTTTGAGAATTTGAGTTGTGGTTTCCATTTCCTAATGCATTTCGGAAACTTAGGGACGGTTTGACATCAACACCACCGCCGCCCATATTCGCCTCGGACTCATCATCAACAGCAACCGCTCAACAATTTGACACCCTCAACCGTAAGAAAGGACGATAACCTCGACAACACTTCGTGTACTCCTTGCCATTGCATTGATAACCCCATAGCCCATTTTTGCGCACCTTTCCTATCGATACTAGCCATTTGAGTATTGTCGGCAACGTTACTTGTGCACATTAGTGATCATTGCATATATCATCATCTTGGTGTCCATATCTTGGTATCATCTCTTGTGTCACAAGGTTGTCATAGCATTTGCACTATTGCTAGCTAAGTTCGTGAAGTTTTGCATAAGTGTCCATCAAAAGAGCTCAAAAGAGAAAGAGCTAAACATGCTTTTAAGCAAAAGAGGAAGGCAAGCAAAGAGATTTTAAGCAAGAACCATAGCATCATACTACATTAAGATTGTCATACTCGATCATCTTGGATCATATCATAGGAATACCATACATATAACATACTTGGGATAGAAGTCGTTGCATTTTTGCTTTGTAGGTTGTGCACAAGTCTCGTATCCACCTATTGAGCAATCGTGCTAGCGTCTCTCTAGTATTGTGCAACAAGAGCATTTTCTGTGGATTCCACATTTTGAGCTGATTTTTGGTTGCACAACCCCATTTGTCATTCCATGTGTGTGTGTTCCCGTGTGCCACATATTGCTATTGGTCTACTTGTTGCATTTGTGAATTTGCGAATCTTTTTTCAACATTATTGAGTCTTACTAACAATTGCATCAAATTTTGTACCACCATCCTCACCAAGCTCCACCAAAGGCTTTATTTGTGTAGGTGTGAGAACCAAAAAGAATTGGTACCAATTGTGCTATTTCCTTGCTACACTATTGAGTGATCATTGATCCATTCTCAACATCAGTCAAGGTACATTTGGTATAGTTCTTCTCTTTTTCCCACTCACATATTTGCTTGGAATGATGGATAGACCAAGTACTTCTACCAACCCACTCTTCCTCGAGCAAGACGACGACCCGAACACCTACGTCACCAAGAACCACCTCTTCGGTGCACAACGAGCTTTGCATCAAGAACAACAAGCATTGAGCGACCGCATCGACAATCTCGCCACCGACTTGCGACATTCCGAGCAACGTACAAGAGACTACTTCGACAACAAGCTCCATGAACAAAAACAAGAGAACAATGTAAGAATGGACGAGATTCGTGCCTTGTTGGTCAACCGCTCTTATACCACTTCATCATATTCAAGACGGAGCCGCTCGAGTCAACACTCCGACGACACCATCTTCGGCTCAAGTACACCAACATCGGACACTCTTCGAAAAGCCGCGCGCCAATACCGTCAAGCAAACCGCAATCCTCTCCACGGAACCGGTCCTCAAGAGAAACTTCTAGCGCAAGAACATCGACATCATCAAAATCAAGCTACCTTTGCGCAAACACAAGAAAGGCAACGCCAACGCCAACAAGAGGAAGAGCGAGCATGCCAACACCAAGACGAGCAAGACGCTGAAGCTCTATGCCAACAACAACAATGGCGTGAAGCGCAATCCCTTGAGGCGGAACGCACCCTCCTCAACACCAATCGTGTCGTCGCCGCACGCAACCGGCATGTTCGAGAAGAAGAAGAAGCACTTCGTGAGCAAGTACAAGAACGACTATATCAAGCACGTTCTCAACGACAAGATCCTCAAGCTCCTCCTCAAGCTAGACAAGAACAACAAGCTCGACAAGAACCACAACTTCACCAAGAGCAACAAGATAATGGGAATCCTCCACGACAAGAGCAACTTGAAGTTGACAATCTTCCACATCTAGGGCGTCATCATCCTCGACCCCAACACAACGAAGAGCAACGCTATGGCAAGCGCAAGTTCATCATGCCCAAGTTCACCGGAAGCAATGATCCCGAAGAGTATATCTCATGGGTGTTAAAGGTTGACAAAATCTTTCGTTTGCACAACTATGATGAAGAGAAGAAGATAGCCATGGCATCCCTTGAGTTCACGTCCTCATTTGGTGGGAGCAAGTCATTGAGGCAAGAGGCGAACAACCCATCACAACATGGGCTCAAATGAAGGATGTCATGTGAGCACGCTTTGTGCCAACCTACTACAACCGCGACCTCTTCAAGAAACTCCAACTCCTCAAGCAAGGAACAAAGAGAGTTGAAGAGTACTATAAGGAGACGGAAATTGCCATGATAAGAGCCAACTTCACGGAAGATGATGAGCAAACGATGGCATGTTTCTTGAATGGACTCAACCATCCTATCAAGAAGATCGTTGACTTCCAACCCTACTCCAACCTCATCGAGCTAGTGCACCAAGCTACCAAGGCGGAACGCCAAGTGCAAGATGACTTCAAGTATGCCAAGTTCACTTCCAAGACCTATGGCTCCTCCTACAACCAAGCTTCAACGACTACAACGACTCCTACCTCGACAAAAGCTTCACCAAGCAACGATGATAAGTCAAGTTACAAGAAAACTTCGACATCTTCAAGTCATCCTCCTACTACAAGCAACTTCAAGCCGGGAGCTTCATCGTCATCTACTCCAACCGATGAGACCATCAAGACAAGTTCAATCAAGCGTTTCACATGCAACAGCCGAGGCCACAAGTCCTTCGAGTGTACCAACAAGGGCACCATGATCCTCAACGACGATGGTACATACGACTCCATGAGTGAAGGAGAAATGGAAGCCCTTGAGAATGTGGCTATGCACCGGCAAGTGAATGAAGATGACGATGATCAAGTCTTTTGTGATGAAGATTCGAGCCCCGCTCTGGTTGTCTCCAAGCTCTTGACACTTCAACATCATCAAGACGAAGAGCAAAGATACAATATCTTCCACACCAAGGCGGGCATCAATGGAAGGTCCGTGAAGGTGATCATCGACGGAGGAAGTTGCCATAACTTGGCAAGTGAAGAACTATGCTCCAAGCTCCAACTGGGCAAGATGAAGCACCCGCACCCCTACAAGGTCCAATGGCTTAGCGACTCTGGCACTATTCAAGTCTAGCACATGGTTCAAGTCTCCTTCAAAATCAGAGCATACGAAGACACTTTGGAGTGTGATGTTGTTGTATGTCCGTTTGCCACCTCCAAGTTGCATGACCTTGGCAATTTGACCGTGGCGTCATCCACAACGGGCGAACCAATCACTATAGCTTCAAGATGAAAGGGAAGGAGTACGTGCTACGACCTATGTCTCCAAGCCAAGTGATTGCCGACAAGCAAGCTACCAACCATTGTGGAGAAAATAGAGAGAGAGCGAACCACCACAAAGAGAGTGAGCGCCACAAGCCTAAATTGAGTGCCTCCACGTGATAGAGGCGAAGGTGTCCCGATGTTTCGATGAGATAGCAATCATTTTCTGTGGAGTCGACTTTTACGATCCGACTACGAACGTGCGAAGACGTTGCGCCTTAGCAATTGCTAAACCAACTTTCGAGGGGTTATTGACCACGCCGGAGCACGATCAACCTGACCACGAGGGTCTATTTCCTGCGAGCAAACGAAGACCAAGCAAGAAACTGGGATTGCAATCTGGATACTGTGAATAAAAGAGGAAAGCCTTATTAATGAAGGTGGGGTTCTGTGACGTCTTGGTCTGGTCGTTGAACACAAACGAAGTACGCGAAGTTGCAGCTATGGTGAACTTTTAATCTAAACAAAACCCAAAGTCTAAACGACACCCTATATGGAGGAAGAGGGGGGGGGGATTTTGTGACCCTTGGAAGAGGGGTCCGAAACCAGCCCTAACTCTTGCCCCCCCCACACATACGGACTCTAAAAACAACCTATATTTAAGTATTTTGAAATTCCATGGGCCTGGCCCAAAAATAAGGTGAAGCAACACCTATAATAGCCTCTGGACGAAATTTATGAAGTGGCATCTTGTATATTTCGTCCAAGTCTTCATGCACTCATTATGGTGGCTTCAAAGTCCTGAAATCATCACTTGCAACTCCGTTCGTGTTCCCATTGCGCATGCCATCATCTCCATGCTTGATCTTGCTCCAATGTTCATCCCTCTTGTCCCAACTAGGCCCTTCATTTGTAAGCAAGACAAATGTATCCAATTTAGGCAGCATCATTGTGACGCCCGAATATTTAAGCTACAATAAACCTCTACTAATGATGCCAAGTCATCACATTACTGTTGCTAATCCTCACTTGATCCAAATCACTAATCAATTTCAATTTCAAATTAAAAATAAAAAATTCAGATTTGTCAAAATTGAAAACTAAAATGTTCGAAGTATGGAAAATAATCCCTGGATATTTGTCATGTTAGAACCAACCTCTTTTGGACTCCCAGAGTGCCACTGGAAATTTATTTAGAGGTCCAACAACTTTAAAATTGGCCTTTTCAATTTCTAAAAACTAATTTTGGCCTCAAACTTTTTATGACTCCTAGAATTAGTGTGCTTGTTTTATTGGACAAGTCTCTTTTCTAACAAAACTCTTTTAGTTTTACAATTTAAAAGAAAGTAGTGGGGCAGTTTTAGAAGAAGAAAACCACCCCCACTGCCCGGCCAACTGGCCGGCTCATCTGGCCGGCCCAACCCCTCCCCCGGCCCGACCGACACCTACAAGCACCCCTGCCTCCTCGATCCCCTACCACTCCACTCGCTCGCCTCTCCCCATCCCCTCTTGCTACACCCCTCCCAGATCCACTCCCCTCTCCCACGCTCGATCTCGTGGTGGCCACGCCCGTCGTCGTCTACGCCACCGGCGTGGCCATTGCCTTCGCCACCGCGCATGGCCATCGCCTTCGCCACCGCCTAGTATAGCGCCCGGAGGACCGCATTGACGAGCCGCACCGTCGTGCGCGAAGAGCTGGACCGCGGAGGACCTGCGTCACCGTCATCGCCTTGATCCCCACCATCGTGGATCCGCTTCGATCTCCTCCACCGACGTCTCCCCGACCCCCCTCACGAGCTCTCCATCCACCCCCTCTCGGTGAGCCATCGCCCCAACCCTTCTCCTCTGCTCCCGATGCAGTAGGTTGCCACATCGCCCGCGTTGGCCGCGTCCTGTACCCTCCAGCTCACCTGCGTTGTACCGTGGCTGCACCCTGGGTCACGCGCGCATGCACGCCCTTACTCCACGCCCGCGCACTCTATCCCCGCCCTCTGTTTGCTCCATGAGCCCCCCCCCCCCCCGTCCGCGCCCACTGCCGCTGGCGCATCTTGCTGCCATGGCCCCTGTCGTTGACGCCTGTCGCTGCCTACAGCTCACCGCCGCCCGCGCCGCGCCTGGGTTCGCCCCTCCTCGCCTCACGACCGCGCCACCTCGCCCATCTCCCGTGTGCCCGCGCCCCTCCTGGCGGGCCCTGCCGTCGCCCTACCCTTCCTCGTCGCTCGCAGCCCCCGCTACCGCCTGGCTAGCTCCGCCCGGCCGCGGCCGCTTCCCCATCACTCCGTTCGGCAGCTCCTCCGTCGTCGGCGACCTCGCCACGCGCCCGCGGCCGCTCTAGACGACGCCCGCCGTGCCCCTAGGGCCTTCGCCCTGGCGTGCCTGGTTGTGGCCTCGGGCACGAGCGCCCGCACCTATATGCTCGTTCCCGCCCCGTTATGCCCCTGGGCCTATGACACAAGGGCCCCACGCCCCCTTCTCTGTAAAAAAGGGTTTAAATAATAATAATGAATAAATAAATAGTTAATTAATTAAATTAACTAATCATGTTTAATTAACTAATTAAGTTTAATTAACCTGCTAACTAAACTGGGTTACTCTTGTAATTAGCAAAACAACCTATGACAGGGGGCCCCACCCCCTATTGACTAGTCAAACGTTGACTGGTCAACTGGGACCCCCTAGCCCACTTGTCAGCCTCTGGTATACTTCTGTGTACGCAGAGCTGGGTGCACCTAGCATTTTTTCTTTAATCTGGAATTAATAAAAAATCTAGAAAATGTTTAAATCTTTGGAAATTAATATAAATTAATTCATAGCTCGGATGAAAAAAATTTATACATGAAAGTTGCTCAGAACAACGAGACGAATCCGAATACGCGATCCGTTCGTCCTCCACGCGTCCCTAGCATAGCAAACGCTGAACCTTTCCCCTCCAGTTCATCTCTCTAACAAACGTCCAGCATCGGGAAAACTTTCCTGGATGTTTTCCCCCTTCGCTAGTATCGCCTAGCACTATGTTAGAACACCCCTAGCTCCGCCTGTTGACTTTTCATGCATATGTTTGCGTGTATTTACTATTTCTTCCCCCTCTTCTCTCCGGTAGACCCTGAGATCGCTGCTGATGCCATTATGATCGACTACGTCGACGACGACCCTTCTTCCCTTTCAGAGGAGCTTCCAGGCAAGCCCCCCCTTTTGATCATCCCGATATCACTCATTCCATTCTCTCATGCTTGCATTAGATTTTGCTACTGTATTTGATTGCTCCTATTGTGATGCATAGCCTGCTTTTGTAACCTGCTTATTGTTACCTACCTGCTTGTCCTAAACTGCTTAGTATAGGTTGGTTAGTGATCCATCAGTGACCCCCACCTTGTCCTTGTTGCCCCTGCTTCATCATTGATGACTCGATCAACGTGATCGACGATTAGAGCCCGACACCTCACATCACATCACACCCCCTTTGTTGCTCGACTCTGCAGAGCTACTATCGAGTGCCGAGGGTGATACCTCGTAACGCACTCCTGATGATAATTCTGCAGTGTAGCTATTCAGTCGTGGTCATCAAGGGTGATTCCTCCTTGACCACTCCTGATATGACATTGTCATGAAACACATCAAGTGTAAACATCGCGGGTGGTTCCTCATATGTTCACCTTGATGGTTACCTCGAGTGGCAATCCACTGACGGTGATTCCTCGGGTTTCCCCCTTGATGTCTGGACACACGGTTACCCAGACTTTACTTGAGACCATTGATCAAGTCGGGTCGGCCCTGAGGGGTACCCGCGAGTTGATGTGAAAGTTGGGCGAGCCCGAAGAGCACCCGCGAGTTTTCTACGAGGTATGGCCGGGCATTCTGGGCCCTTGCCGTAAGTCCACGAGATGGGGCAACGGGGTCACATTATCGCGAGTCTCTGCTCATCTCCGCGATCCCCCTATGCACTAACAGGTTTGTGTATTTGTTCTGAGTTGGCCTCTGGTCTTTACGCACTAACAACCATGCGAGAATAGTTATGGGCCTCGACATCACAGTATCAGCCGAAGCTTTGTCAGACGTCCAGTTTAGCAGTGCGGCACGGTCGGATCGTGCTGGCCATCCGAGGCAGTGCTAGTAGCCACCCTGCTCGCAATGACCCGGAGTGTTGCGGGCGATGGGCCCAAGGCCCCGGAGTGCTTAGGATGTAGACCGGCGGGGACCTCTTTGCTGAGCTTAGGTAGGGCTGCGACATGTTGATCTTCCGAGGCCGGGCATTGACCCGGAAAAGTTTGTCCGGCCAGAGCAATCAAGCGTGTTGGAAAACATGGTGCACCCTTGAAGGGAAGATTATCTATTAATAGCCGTGTCCACGGCAACGGATGTTCAGACTTATATCTTGATCTTATATAACTAGAAATGGATACTTGAGATATGTGATGGATATGTGGCTCCGGGATTGCTTTCTCGTGGGGAGTCGAGGAAGGATCTCTGGGCATTGATGTTACAACATGTTTGTTAAATATAAACTACTATTCTTTACTCTTCTACATGCTGCAAGATGCTTGGAGCTGCTTGAAGATGCTAGTCTTTGATAGGCTAGGCCTTCCCCCTCTATTCTAGCATTCTGCAGTTTAGTCCATAGATACAAACCTTCCTTTTGATACCAATGCATACTTAGTATAGATCTGATGCTTGCGAGTACTTTGGATGAGTACTCACAGTTGCTTTGCTACCCCCTTTTCCCCCTTCTTTCTTTTTACCGGTTGATGCAACCAGATGGTGGATCCCTGGAGCCAGATGCCACCTCCGACGGATACTACTACGTGAAGAGCACCGACGACCAGGAGTAGTTAGGAGGTCCCAGGCAGGAGGCCTTGCCTCTTCGATCGCTGTTGCTTTTGTGTTTGCCTTCTTAAGGCATCCTTGTTTAACTTATGTCTGTACTCAGATATTGTTGCTTCCACTGACTCTTGTGTATCGAGCTATGTATTCGAGCCCTTGAGGCCCCTGGCTTGTAATATAAAGCTTGTATTATTTTAATTTGTGTCTAGAGTTGTGTTATGATATCTTCCCGTGAGTCCCTGATCTTGATCGTACCCATTTGCGTGTATGATTAGTGTACAATTGAATCGGGGGCGTAACAAGTTGGTATCAGAGCCGACTGCCTGTAGGAACCCCCCTTTCCAACTCCTTGGCTGAAGTTGAGTCTAGTTTTTGAATAACTGATTTAGTAACATGGCTGTGTGGCTTATGGGCCCACGTCACCATTGGGTGGTATTAGAATCTTTTATTCCTCGTCTTTACTCTGGGAATCTGATCTCTCTTCTATTCATGTTAAATGATTTTGCTAAATCTAACCCTAGGCTCTCATAAATACTTTCTCCCGAAGAGCCCCTTCATTCCAGATGATGGCCTGGTTCACCAGAAGATTCTGAAGATAACCTTCAGTATTTTTCCCGAGACATTTGTGCTCATCGCTTTTGCAATTCCCTACCTCCGACTTATCCTTACAGATAACTCCATACACTTGTTGTTCATACAATCTTTTCTCGTTGATCTTGTTAATACAAGATGCCTCAAAATTCTCTCTATTGTTCCGAGAATACTTTGTGCCTACTACCTTGTAATTCTTTGCCACCTGCATACCCCTACGGTAATTCCTCACACCTATTGAGGATTTGCTCATTCCTAGTTGATCAAGTGATTCACAAGATACTTTGAAATACTATCATATCTTCTAATAACCCTCTCCAACTATTGATCTACAAATACTTGTGTGCTTGCATTATGGATACTTTCCATATGTTTGACAATATTGGTAGTATCCTTTGTCATCGTCATTTTTGAACATTTTATTCGATATGTTTTCAATGCTTGCAATCATCCATCTCAATTGGAATATTTCCCTTCGTCTCAGACATCACTCCTGACATGAACTAGTGTTTGACAAATCAAACCTTGATCGGTTGTGGATCTATGTCTATCCAACTTACTTGTCTTTGATCAGAGCCTCTGCTTCTGATCCCCCGTTTTTGGAAAACAGAATTTCCTTTGCATTCGAGCTTAGAATTAGTCAGTTGTTTATCCTTGCATTCTTTCTTCTTCTGGTTGAGTACCGATACTCACATCAGATCCCTTGTGGACCACCACATCCTTTGTTGGGTTCTATACAACATCATCCATATCCAGTAACCTTGTGAGCCTCTCCTCGGATACATAATGCCTTTGGTAAATTGTATCCTCTTCTTCCTCAACCATGCTCTACTTATGAGCTTGAGATTTTTTTACTCCTGAAGTTTGTGGAATAGGTCCGTAAGATGCCCTTATGGGTTGAACCTATGTCTTCTCTGAATTCGTGTGAACGCGAAAGTTATGCGGGTTAAACTCTACTGGCTTTTCGTCAGGTAAAATTTCAATGCTACAACTTCTTCGAAAGCGAGAGGTGAATGGAAAGTTGTGCATTAGAGAAGTGGGGGTCAACCTTGAACCTTTGTGTTCATGCCCATGGACCCGATGTGGAACTTATCATGGAAGCTTATAGTTATAATAATAATCCCCTTGTGATAAGTTCATCTTGTGTCCATGTTTGGCCCTTTGCAATCGTGGTTCCGACCATATTGTTCTTGTTTGATCCATTTATCGGACAAGTTAAAGTACTTGTCTTCTTCAGATCATTTCACTTGTTCAACCTCTACATTGATATACCTTAGAGTATTACCCTCCGGTATCTCGAGAATATCACAGAACTACATAACTTCTTATGAGTTCTTCATCAACTATTATTTCTTGCTGATTCCAATTTTCCACGGGTTCTGAGATGTTAGACACTCGTGAACATCAGTAAGTGATTTGAGTCTGCACTTTCCTTTCCATTGTTTTGTTTAACCTTTATTGTAAGCTCACATATCTGAGTAGTGATAATTCCCTGCTTATGTAAACACCTCGCTGTATAAACTATGTCAGTAAGACCTTGTTACTATTGCTCATGACATTCCGGTAGCCACCGATGGGCGAGAACTTTGCCTATTGGTCTGCCTTGTCTTAACGAGTAAGAAAATGGTTCTCTTCGTCCCTTGCCCTTGGTACCAACGTTGTTGCCAACATAACTGACAGGTTGTCCTCTGACCTGCCTTGCTACCACGACCGTGCAAAATGCTAGCCCCTTCCTGCTTTTAACCCACATGGTGGGCCCATAACCCACAATTCCACAAGATCGAAATCTGACTCTCCTATACACCCCTATTTTTAAAGTTATTCCTAATGTTTGGCTTCGTATGAAAATCATGAGCCACCTTCCGAGAAACGATCTATTCTGGTATCAGATGCAATACTTATTCCCATTGCTCTGAACCCCTTCCACCCTCTGTTTCATGCAACAAATGATTGCCTACCCAGTTCAAACTTCTTATTTAACCTCCATACCTAGCTCTCGACGACTTTCTTGAATTTCAACTTGAGAGATGCCTCTATGCCACGTTCACTGAGATAGCCCCCAGGTACCTATCTTGTGATGAGCTTCGTCCTTCCCGAGTCTTCCCCCCTTATTCCACCCATTAAATCTCGGGACGAGATTTCTTGTAGTGGAGGAGAATTACGCCCGGATATTTAAGCTACATTAAACCTTTGCTAATGATGCCAAGTCATCACATTACTGTTGCTAATCCTCACTTGATTCAAATCACTAATCAATTTCAATTTGAAATTTAAAGTAAAAAATTCAAATTTGTCAAAATAGAAAACTAAAATGTTCGAAGTATGGCAAATAATCCCTGGATATTTGTCATGTTAGAACCAACCTCTTTTGGACTCCCAGAGTGCCATTGGAAATTTATTTAGAGGTCCAACAACTTTAAAATTGGCCTTTCCAATTTCTAAAAATGGTTAGACAACTACTTTTGGCGTCCAACTTTTTACGACTCCTAGAATTAGTGTGCTTGTTTTATTGGACAAGTCTCTTTTCTAACAAAACTCTTTTAGTTTTACAATTTAAAAGAAAGCATTGGGGCAGTTTTAATAGAAGAAAATCACCCCCACTGCCCTGGGGCCTCGGGCAACTGGCCGACCCAGCCCCTTCCCCAGCCCGACCGACGCCTACAAGCCCCCCGCCTCCTCGATCCCCTGCCACTCCACTCGCTTGCCGCTCCCCATCCCCTCTTGCTACCCCCCTCCCAGATCCATTCCCCTCACCCATGCTCGATCTCGTGGTGGCCATACCCGCCGTCGTCTATGCCACCGGCGTGGCCATCGCCTTCGCCACCGCCTAGTATAGCGCTCGGAGGACCGCATTGACAAGCCGCACCGTCGTGCACGAAGAGCTGGACCGCGAAGGACCTGCATCACCGTCATCGCCTTGATTCCCACCGTCATGGATCCGCTTCGATATCCTCCACCGACGCCTCCCCGACCACCCTCACGAGCTTGCCATCCACCCCCTCTCGGTGAGTCGTCGCCCCACCCCTTCTCCCCTGCTCCCGATGCAGTAGACCGCCACATCGCCCATGTTGGCCGTGTCCTGTACCCTCCGGCTCACCTGCGTTGTACCGTGGCTGTGCCTTGGGCCACGTGCGCACGCGTGCCCTTACTCCACGCCCGCGCCCTCTGTCCCCGCCCTCTATTCGCTCCATGACCCCCCCGTCTGCGCCCACTGCCGCTCGCGCAGCTCGCTGCAATGGCCCCTGTCGTTCACGCCCACGCTGCCTGCAGCTCGCCACTGCCCGTCCCACGCCTGGGTTCGCCCCTCCTCGCCTCACGGCCGCTCGTGCCGTGGCCGCACCACCGCACCCATCTCCCGCGCGCCCGCGCCCCTCCTGGCGGGCCTTGTCGTAGCCCCGCCCTTGCTAGTCGCCCGCAGCCCCCGCTGCCGCCTGGCTCGCTCTGCCCGGCGGCGGGCGCTTCCCCCCATCGCTCCGTCCGGCGGCTCCTCCGTCGTCGGCGACCTCGCCCCGCGCCGCTCTGGCCGACACCCACCGCACCCCTGGGGCCTTCGCCCTGTTGCGCCTGGCTGTGGCCTCGGGCACGAGCGCCCGCACTTGTATGCTCGTGCCCGCCCTGTTATGCACCCTAGGCCTATGACACGGGGGGCCCACGCCCCCTTTTATGTAAAAAAACGGTTTAAAAAAATAAAAAATAAATAAATAGTTCATTAATTAATTAAATTAACTAATCATGTTTAGTTAACTAATTTTAGTTTAATTAACCTGCTAACTAAACTGAGTTAATCTTGTAATTAGCAAAACAACCTATGACAGGCGGCCCCACCCCCTGTTGACCAGTCAAATGTTGACTGGTCAACTGGGACCCCCTGGCCCACCTGTCAGCCTTTGGTACACTTCTGTGTACGTGGAGCTAGGTGCACCTAGCATTTTGTTTTTAATCTAGAATTAATAATAAATCCAGAAAATGTTTAATTCTTTGGAAATTAATACAAATTAATCCGTAGCTAAAAAGTTTTATACATGATAGTTGCTCACAACAACGAGACGAATCCGAATACGCGGTCCGTTCGTCCGCCAGACGTCCCTAGCATAGCAAACGTCGAACCTTTCCCCTCCGGTTCATCTGTCTAACAGATGTCCAGAACCGGGAAAACTTCCCCGGATGTTTCCCCCCTTCGCCAATATCGCCTAGCACTGCGTTAGAACACCCCTAGCTCTGCTTGTTGACTTGCCATGCATATGTTTGCGTGTATTTACTGTTTCTTCCCCCTCTTCTCTCCGGTAGACCCCGAGACCGCTGTTGATGCCACTGTGATCGACTACATCGACAACGACCCTTCTTCCCTTTCAGAGGAGCTTCCAGGCAAGCCCCCCCCCCCTTTTGATCATCCCGATATCACTCATTCCATTCTCTCATGCTTGCATTAGATTTTGCTACTGTATTTGATTGCTCCTATTGTGATGCATAGCCTGCTTTTGTAACCTGCTTATTGTTACCTACCTGCTTGTCCTAAACTGCTTAGTATAGGTTGGTTAGTGATCCATCAATGACCCCCACCTTGTCCTTGTTGCCCCTGCTTCATCATCGATGACTCGATCAACGTGATCGACGATTAGAGCCTGACACCTCACATCACATCATACCCCCTTTGTTGCTCGACTCTGCAGAACTACTATCGAGTGCCGAGGGTGATACCTCGTAATGCACTCCTGATGATAATTCGGTAGTGTAGCTATTCGGTCGTGGTCATCGAGGGTGATTCCTCCTTGACCACTCCTGATCTTACTTTGTCGTGCAACACCTCAAATGTGAACATTGAGGGTGGCTCCTCATATGTTTACCTTGATGGTTACCTCGAGTGGGAATCCACCGAGGGTGATTCCTCAAGTTTTCACCTTGATGTTTGGACACACGGTTACCCAGACTTTACTTGAGACCATTAATGAAGTCAGGTCGGCCCTGAGGGGTATCCTCGAGTTGATGTGAAAGTCGGGTGGGCCCAGAGAGCACCCGCGAGTTTTCTACGAGGAACGGCCGGGCATTCTGGGCCCTTGCCATAAGTCCACGAGACGGGGTGATGTGGTCACATTATCGTGAGTCTCTGCTCGTCTCCGCGAGCCCCCAATGCACGAACATGTTTGTGTATTTGTTTTAGTTGGCCTCTGGCCTTTACGCACTAACCACCACGCGAGAATAGTTATGGGCCTCGATGTCGCAGTATCAGCCGAAGCTTTGTCAGACGTCCAGTTCAGCAGTGCGACACGGTCGGTTCGTGCTGGCCATCCGAGGCGGTGCTGGTATCCACCCTGCTCGCTACGACCCGGAGTGTTGCGGGCGATGGGCCCAAGACCACGGAGTGCTTAGGATGTAGACTGACAGGGACCTCTCTACTGAGCTTAGGTAGGGCTGCGTCGTGTTGATCTTCCGAGGCCGGGCATTGATCTAGAAAAGTGTGTCCGGCCAAAGTAATCAAGCGTGTTGGAAAATGTGGTGCACCCCGGCAAATAAGATTATCTAATAATAGTCGTGTCCATGGTAATGGACGTTCAGACTTATATCTTGATCTTATATAACTAGAAATGGATACTTGAGATATGTGATGGATATGTGGCTCCGGGATTGCTGTAGCGACCAGACCTCAAACAGTCTGATCTCTGTGCATCAGTGTCATCACTGGATCAGTAATGCTGACACGCACAATACTTGAAGGATTTATAACAGAGTAGCAATCACACACTTATTACATCGAATGTCTCCGAAGAGAACTTAATACAATAAATATGGCTTAAGGCCATCTAATAACGATAACAGCGGAAGGCTTGGAAGATAAGTGAGTCCATCAACTCCAACGACATCACTGAGTATAGGGCCACGATCCTAAGGCATCTTACTCGTCGTCTGAAAAGTCTGCAACATGAACGTTGCAGCCCGAAAACGGGTCAGCACATAGAATATGCTGGCAAAGTAACACATAGAGAGTAATGAAAGAATAAAGCTATACTACATGCATATATGGCTGGTGGAAGGCTCTATGGTTACAGTTTTGCATAAAGCCAATTTTTCCCTACTGCAAAGGAATAAATTTATTTAACTATCATGGTGGTTGTTAAACATTGAGAATGCTTGACAGCATTCATAATCCCAATTAAGTAACATCATCATTAAACAAACCCAACAATATTAATTAGAGTAACATGATGAGATTCACATGATAATCCAAGTACTAGATACTCAAAACGTCCATAACCGGGGACACGGCTAATCATGATTAGTTTATACACTCTGCAGAGGTTGCGCACTTTTCCCCACATGACTCGATCTCCTCCGTTGGGATTCTCGCACTACATGGTGTTTGAGAAACGGATGACCGAGACATAGTCTTTCAGAAGCGCTAGCACCTTACGATGGGTAGACCGTACCAACCTACATCCCCTACATCTGCTAGTCTACCACTGTAAGAGTTCGCACGACTTAGTCAACTATGCTAGAGCCCATAATAGCATGTGGCTGCACACGGAAGTTTCTAGCATGAATAATCTTATGATCCCTTTGAGCCTGGGTGGCGGTCCAAAAACAAACAGGCAATCCTGGAATACCCAGGTGCCTCAATCCACCCAGATGTGTATTAAAGTTGCCACCTTAAATAAACCATTAATTAACAATCTCACATCTGTCATGGATACACTCACCCAATCCACGTCTACTAGCATAGCATGGCATAATAAGCAAACGTAGAAGTAACTCCCAAGGTTTGATAATAAAACAGGTAATAGGTACTACCTCATCTACTTCCCAAAACCCACATATTAATCAGATCCTAATCATGCAATTGTTTGAGGATTGATCTAATGCAATAAAACTGGGTAATAAAGAAGTATGATCAAAGTGTTACTTGCCTTGCTGATGATTCACGAAACCTAGGGATTCGAAGTAGCAAGCGGTGCAATCCGAGTACTCTATCGCAAGCAAACAAACAAACAAGCATACAATAAGAACTCATCTAATGCACGGGTAAAATTCAAATAAGAGATCTAACCAGAAAATTCAACTTAAGAACTCCGGTTTGCAAAAAGAATCAAATCGAACGAAGAAACAAAACTCAAACGACGAAAGAAAAAAGCTTCAGTTACTAATCTGGACCTAAGTCAAATTTTACAGAAGCAAAAACTTGTTTGAGTGGATTATTCAGAAAGAGGGTTTTGAGACGAAACTCTAGGCGCTTGAATCTCCTGATTCCGATAAACGAGCGAAAAGATAAACTAAAACGAAAATCGGATCAGAAATCACGATCAGAAAATCGCGGAATAAATCCGAGAAAAAAGAAAAACGACGAACAGATTAACAAACGAACGTTCGTTATCTGGATCTAAACAAAAAAACGCGTTCGTTAAAACGAACGAACGAGCGAACGCTCGCTAACTAAATAAACCGAAAAAAATCGATCTAAATAAAATAAAAAAAATCTAGGGTTTCTTAAAAAAAACGAAGTGATTTTTTTTTCAAAAAAAACAGCGGCGGCGGCGGCTCGGGCGGTACCTCCGGCGAGGTCCTTTGGTGGGGCGGGGCGGCTCCGGCGGGGCTGGCGACGTCCTTTGGTGGGGCGGGAGGCGGAGTCCGACCCGGAGTCTGCGGCGGTGGCGCGGGGTAGGCCGGCCTGGCTGGGCTTCGGCCCAGTCGACGCGGACGTGTTTTTTTTAAATAATTTCGCCGAACAGAAAAAAAATCTAGAAAATAAAATAAAAATCTAAAAAAAATACCAAAATAAATTTTCATCGTCCAAATAAAATATTTAGAAGAAGATGAACATTTTTTTGGTCCTAAAATGCATTTTTGAAAATCGTACAATTTTTCCTAAATTCAAATAAAATAGCAAAAACACCAAAAACTTATTTGATTTTTTATTAAATCCTCATTATTTCTTTATTTTGGGAATCCCTCTCTCATATTTTTATGATTAAAATAATTAAAGATAAAATAAATAAAATTAAATGATCCTATTTCCAAAATTTGAGAAAACTCAAATATGAAAATAACGAAATCCCCAACTCTCTCCGTGGGTCCTTGAGTTGCGTAGAATTTCTAGGATCGAAGGCAAAATGCAATAAATATGATATGCAATGATGATCTATTGTATAACATTCCAAATTGAAAATTTGGGATGTTACAAACCTACCCCCCTTAAGATGAATCTCGCCCTCGAGATTCAGGTTGGCTAGAAAGTAGGTGAGGGTGGTCCTTCAGCAAATCTTCCTCTCGCTCCCAGGTGGCTTCATCCTCGGTGTGATGGCTCCACTGAACTTTACAAAACTTGATAACCTTGCTGCGGGTGACTCGGCTGGCATATTCAAGAATCTTAACTGGTTTCTCCTCATAGGTCAAATCACTGTCCAACTGAATCGCCTCTAGTGGCACTGTATCTCTCAGTGGTATATCAGCCATCTCTGCGTGGCACTTCTTCAACTGGGAAACGTGGAACACATCATGAACTCCTGATAATCCCTCAGGCAATTCCAACTTGTAGGCAACCTCTCCCATTCGTTCCAAAACTTTGTATGGTCCCACAAAACGTGACGCTAACTTTCCTTTAACACCGAAATGCTTGACTCCTCGAAGTGGAGATACACGAAGATTGACTCTATCTCCGACTTCGTTAACTGTCTCCTTGCATTTTGCATCTGCATAGGTTTTCTGCCTGGACTGAGCTATCTTGAGCCTCTCGAGAATCAACTTCACTTTTTGTTCAGACTCCTTAATCAAATCCGGTCCAAACAACTGACGGTCTCCAACTTCATCCCAAGACAACGGGGTTCTGCACCTCCTTCCGTATAAGGCTTCGAAAGGGGCCATCTTCAAACTGGATTGATAACTGTTGTTGTAAGAGAACTCTGCATATGGCAAATTGTCGTCCCAACTAGATCCATAATCTAGCGCACAAGCTCTCAGCATATCCTCCAAAATCTGATTGACTCTCTCGGTCTGTCCATCTGTCTGCGGATGAAAGGCTATACTAAACGCTAGCCTGGTACCCAAGGTTTCGTGCAACTGATTCCAGAACTTTGAGGTGAACTGGGTTCCTCTATCTGATACAATGCTCCTTGGAACTCCATGCAGACATACGATCCTGGTCATATATATCTTGGCCAACTTAGCACTGGTGTAAGTGGTCTTCACTGGGATGAAATGAGCTACCTTCGTCAAACGATCGACTACAACCCAGATCGAGTCATAGCCTGAACGAGTCCTGGGCAATCCTGTGATAAAATCCATGCCTAGCTTATCCCACTTCCATTCGGGTATCGGCAATGGTTGCAACAATCCTGCTGGCTTCTGATGCTCTGCCTTTACTCTCTGACATACATCACAAACTGCTACATACTCCGCAATATCCTTCTTCATTCCGGTCCACCAGAAAGTCTCCTTCAAATCCAAGTACATCTTGGTATTACCTGGGTGAATTGAATACGGCGAATCATGGGCCTCTTGCAAAATCAACTTCCTGATCTCTGGGTCATTGGGCACATAAACACGGTCTTCAAACCATAAGGTATCGTGCTCATCCTCACGAAATCCCTTGGCTTTTCCTTTGCTCAACTTCTCCTTTATCTCAGCAATTTCCTTGTCGGTCTTCTGAGCTTCTCTGATCTTATCCATCAAAGTCGACTGAATTTCCAATGTTGCTACATAGCCTCTCGGAACTATCTCCAAACATAGTTCGCAAAAGTCCTCGGCTAACTCCTTTGGCATCCTGCGGTCATGAGTGTATTGACATGGCTCTTACGGCTCAACGCGTCGGCTACTACGTTAGCCTTTCCGGGGTGATACTGCAATCTCATATCATAATCCTTGATGAGCTCTAACCATCTCCTTTGCCTGAGATTCAACTCCTTCTGCGTGAAAATGTACTTCAAACTCTTGTGATCCGTGTACACCTCACAA
This sequence comes from Triticum aestivum, assembly GCF_018294505.1. Lineage (NCBI taxonomy): Eukaryota > Viridiplantae > Streptophyta > Magnoliopsida > Poales > Poaceae > Triticum > Triticum aestivum. Next base: position 316,488,087 of record NC_057804.1, on the reverse strand, counting down.
TGATTTCCGATAAGAAAATGTCTCCATGTCTTCAATGCATGCACTACGGCTGCTAACTCCAAATCATGTGTGGCATAATTCAACTCATGAGGTTTAAGCTGTCGTGACGCATACGAAACAACTCTTCCCTCCTGCATAAGCACTGCTCCAAGTCCTCGACGTGAAGCATCGCAATACACCTCGTAATCCTTGGTCTGATCTGGCAGAATCAACACTGGTGAGGTAACTAGACGTTCCTTCAATTCTTGGAAACTGGCCTCACATTCCTCAGTCCAATTGAACTTGGTATCCTTCTTCAACAACTCCGTCATGGGCTTTGCAATCTTTGAAAAATTCTCAATGAATCTCCGGTAGTATCCTGCCAGTCCAAGAAAACTCCTGATCTCTCCAACTGTCGTTGGTGCTACCCAATTTGTCACGGTGACAACCTTCGTGGGGTCTACTGCTATTCCTTCTCCGGATATCACATGTCCGAGGAATCCAACTTCCTTCAACCAAAACTCACATTTGCTAAACTTGGCATATAACTGGTGTTCTCTGAGCTTCTCCAATACCAAACGCAAATGCTCCTTATGCTCCTCTTCGTTCTTTGAGTAGACCAAAATATCATCAATGAACACCACGACGAACTTATCCAGAAACTCCATAAATACTTTGTTCATCATGTTCATGAAATAGGCAGGTGCGTTAGTCAGACCAAATGACATAACGGTATACTCGTACAACCCATACCTGGTGGTAAAAGGTATATCCTGCTCTCGAATCTTCAACTGATGGTATCCTGATCACAAATCGATCTTGGAAAATACCTTTGCTCCTTGCAATCGATCAAATAGATCATTGATCATCGGCACTGGGTACTTGTTCTTGATGGTTACTGCATTCAATCCTCGATAATCAACAACCATCCTTAATGATCCGTCCTTCTTCTCCACTAGAAGTACTGGTGATCCCCAAGGTGAAGAACTTGGGCGAATGTAACCTTTATCCAGTAACTCCTTAATCTGACTTTTAATCTCCTCCAAATCTTTTGCTGGCATCCTGTATGGTCTCTTGGATATCGGCCCTGTGCCTGGCAAAAGCTCAATCAGAAACTCGATGTCTCTATCCGGTGGCATGCCTGGCAACTCTTCTGGAAAAACATCAGGAAAATCCTTCACTACTGGTACTTCCTCCTGCACAACTCCTGATAAGGAATTTACGTGCATCCTCTTCGGCTCATGTCTGGATACATACTTGATCCTCTTCCCTTCTGGCGTTGTAAGTAAAATTGTCTTACTGGCACATTCAATGTTCCCGCCATACTTCGATAACCAATCCATGCCTAATATCACATCCAATCCTTGTGATTCGAATACTATTAGGTCTGAGGGAAACACGTAGTTACCAATCCTTAATGGTAACCGATCACACCATAGCCTGGCCATATACTCTGCTCCAGGCGAGGTTACTAACATGGGTGTCTTGAGGGCTTGGGTTGGCAATTTATACTTATCCACAAATCCCCTTGATATGTATGAATGCGATGCACCAGTATCAAAAAGAACGAGTGCAGTAAATGACTTAACCAAAAACTTACCTATTACTGCATCGGGTTGGGCTTCAACCTCCTCCACGCTAACGTGGTTCACCTGTCCTTTGTTGAAAGGGTTTGGCTTCTTCCCAGAGCTTCCATTGCCATTTCCATTCCGGCCTTCAGGACATTCATTGGCGTAATGTCCGGTCTTCTGACATTTAAAGCAAGTGACTTGACTTAGATCTCTCTTGGCTGGTGTTGAGGGGTTGGTACGGTTCTGGTTATTACTTCCTCCATTCCTGTTACCATTCTTGGAACCATTATGGTTGTGCGAGCTACCACCTCCATGGGTATGCTGGAACTGTCCTCCCGACTTCGGGGTAAAACGTGGCTTCTGCTGAGCTCCAGAATTGTACTTCCCTTGTCCATATTTCCTCTTGCGGTTTTCAATCTGCTGCTGCTTCCCTTCAATCATGAGAGCACGTTCTACCAACTCCTGGTAGTTGTTGAAACTTGCTACCATCAACTGCATGCTCAGCTCATCATTCAGTCCTTCCAGAAACTTCTCTTGCTTAGCTGCATCTGTAGCAATGTCATCTGGGGCGTAACGTGCCAGCTTACTGAAATCATCCACATACTGGCCAACTGTACGTCCTCCCTGGCGTAAGTTGCAAAACTCACGCTTCTTCATGGCCATATCTCCTGCTGAAACATGAACAATACGAAAAGCCTACTGAAACTGATCCCATGTGACAGTGTCTACTAGATAGGTGGCAGTGAAATTCTCCCACCATGATGTTGCGGGTCCCTCAAGCTAATGTGCAGCAAATCGCACCTTCTCCGCATCTGTGCATCCTGCAGTGGTCAACTCTCTGGCTGTCTTGCGAAGCCAATCATCTGCAATAATCGGCTCGGTGCTACTGGAATACACCGGCGGATTCAGCCTAAGAAAACGGGTTAAGTGATCAACAGGTGGTGGCGGTGGTGGATTGTTGTTGTTGTTGTTCCCCTGATTCTGAGTCTGGACTAGTATCTGCATCAATGCATTCTGCTGCTGGATCAACTGGGTGAGCTCCGGTGGGAAAGCAAATCCGTTGTCACGCCTCGGAGGCATATGAGGGTTTAGAAAAGATGAGAATACAGAATAGAATGAGGTCTAGAGGGAAAACACAACCCATATTCACATGAGACAAATTGCAATCTAAACACTTCATTCAAACAAGCAAGGGCATACAACGGTCTATCTATCGTTACAAAAGTGCTCGAACTATACTAGATACATGGAGGGAAATACTACTACTGTTATGGTGGTCTACTAGAAAAACTGCTCCGATGAAGACTCCATGATATCTGCTCCAGCTTCATCAACATAGTCATCATCACTATCATCCGGGTCCGAGTTGGTGTCGTCGATGATGATGTAGTTCTCGGGACAAGTGCAATCTTCGTCTTCTCGAGTTGCTGGAAATCCCATGAACACTCTTAGCTTTTTCTTCAGATCTTCATTCTTCTCGACTAGCGTTGTTATTTCCTCCTCATATCCATCGCGTGTAGACTTGAGTTCTTCCTCCAGTTCCGTGATCTTGGTCATGGCCTTCTTCAGATCCATCATGCCTGCGCACATCTGGTTCTCCTGGCGTCGAATGTGCTGGTTTAACTCCTGGATGAAAGCTGCAATTGATCTGTCCTTCCTGGTGCTGATCATCTCCCATTGCTCATCTTGGCGCCCATAAATCTGATACGTAGTATCCTTAAGCTCCTTGTGGTAAACTTCTCCAATACGTCCCATGGTAATGTGGGCTGCCATGCTCTTTCCTAGACTCCAGGTTGGTGCATCAAAGGAAAACTCTATGGGCTCACTGACGGGCATGAACGTCCTTCCTGGAACTTGAAATTGAATCATCCAGCGCTCCTCTTCAGGTAAAGTGGCGTTGTAGGTCCCGGTGAAGCTTGGTACTCCGATCTTCAGGTACTTCGTAACTTCCTTCAGGTGTCGTCCAAAGGGTGTATCTTCATCCGGTTGCATGAACTTGTTCTTTGCATATGCCATCCTAAAAGAGTAGAAAAGATGAGGAGTTAGAAATGAGAAGAGAGAGAGAGTAGTGATCTATGGTTCTTGCTTAGTGGTCGTGTCCTACAGTCAGCGTGTGCTCTGATACCATCTTTTAGCGACCTGACCTCAAATAGTCTTATCTCTGTGCATCAGTGTCATCCCTGGATCAGTAATGCTGACACGCACAGTACTTGAAGGATTTATAACAGAGTAGCAATCACACACTTATTACATCGAATGTCTCCAAGAGAACTTATTACAATAAATATGGCTTAAGGCCATCTAATAACGATAACAACGGAAGGCTTGGAAGATAAGTGAGTCCATCAACTCCAACGGCATCACTTAGTATAGGGCCACGATCCTAAGGCATCTTACTCGTCGTCTGAAAAGTCTGCAACATGAACGTTGCAGCCCGAAAATGGGTCAGCACATGGAATATGCTGGCAAAGTAACACATAGAGAGTAATGAAAGAATAGATCTATACTACATGCATATATGGCTGGTGGAAAAGCTTTATGGTAATAGTTTTGCATAAAGCCAATTTTTCCCTACTGCAAAGGAATAAATTTATTTAACTATCATGGTGGTTGTTAAACATTGAGAATGGTTGACAACATTCTCAATCCCAATTAAGCAACATCATCATTAAACAAACCCAACAATATTAATTAGAGTAACGTGATGAGATTCACATGATAATCCAGGTACTAGATAGTCAAAATGTCCATAACTGGGGACACGGCTAATCATGATTAGTTTATACACTCTGCAAAGGTTGCGCACTTTTCCCCACATGACTCGATCTCCTCCGTTGGGATTCTCGCACTACATGGTGTTTGAGAAACGGATGACCGAGACATAGTCTTTCAGAAGCGCTAGCACCTTACGATGGGTAGACCGTACCAACCTACATCCCCTACATCTGCTAGTCTACCATTGTAAGAGTTCGCATGACTTAGTCAACTATGCTAGAGCCCATAATAGCATGTGGCTGCACACGGAAGTTTCTAGCATGAATAATCTTATGATCCCTTTGAGCCTGGGTGGCGGTCCAAAAACAAACAGGCAATCCTGGAATACCCAGGTACCTCAATCCACAGAGATGTGTATTAAAGTTGCCACCTTAAATAAACCATTAATTAACAATCTCACATCTGTCATGGATACACTCACCCAATCCACATCTACTAGCATAGCATGGCATAATAAGCAAACGTAGAAGTAACTCCCAAGGGTTTAAATATTAAAACAGGTAATAGGTACTACCTCATCTACTTCCCAAAACCCACATATTAATCAGATCCTAATCATGCAATTGTTTGAGGATTGATCTAATGCATAAAACTGGGTAATAAAGAGGTATGATCAAAGTGTTACTTGCCTTGTTGATGATCCGCGAAACCTAGGGATTTGAAGTAGCAAGCGGCGCAATCCGGGTACTCTATCGCAAGCAAACAAACAAACAAGCATACAATAAGTACTCATCTAATGCAAGGGTAAAATTCAAATAAGATATCTAACCAGAAAATTCAACTTAAGAACTCCGGTTTGCAAAAAGAATCAAATCGAATGAAGAAACAAAACTCAAACGGCGAAAGGAACAAGCTTTGGTTACTAATCTGGACCTAAGTCAAATTTTACAGAAGCAAAAACTTGTTTGAGTGGATTATTCGGAAAGAGGGTTTCGAGACGAAACTCTAGGCGCTTGAATCTCCTGATTCTGATAAACGAGCAAAAAGATACACTAAAACGAAAATCGGATCAGAAATCACGATCAGAAAATTGCGGAATAAATCCGAGAAAAAGAAAAACACGAACAAATTAATGAACGAACGTTCGTTATCTGGATCTAAACAAAAAACGCGTTCGTTAAAACGAACGGACGAGCGAACGCTCGCTAACTAAATAAACCAAAAAAAACCGATCTAAATAAAATAAAATAAAAATCTAGGGTTTCTTAAAATAAAACCGAAGTGGTTTTTTTCAAAAAAAACGGCATCGGCGGCGGCTCGGGGGGTACCTCCGGCGAGGTCCTTCGGTGGGGCGGGGCGGCTCCGGCGGGGCTGGCGAGGGGCGGCGGGGCTCCGGCGGCGGGGTAGGGTGGTGTGGCGGCGGTGGCTGTAGGCGACGGCGGCGACATGAGGCGGCGGGAGGCGGCGGCTCCAGCGGCGGGGAGTGCAGCGGCGGCGACTGCGGCTTGGGGTCCCAAGGGGGCCCCGGGCTGGGTATTTAAAGGGGGAGGGGGGTGCGGCGGCTTGGGGGAGGGGCAAGCGGCGGCGGCGGGAGGCGGAGTCCGACCCGGACTCTGCGGCGGCGGCGCGGGGAAGGCGGCGGCGCGGGGCAGGCCGACCTGGCTGGGCTTCGGCCCAGTCAGCGCATGCGCGTTTTTTTTAAAATAATTTCGCCGAACAGAAAATTTTTAGAAAATAAAATAAAAATCTAAAAAAAATACCAAAATAAATTTTCATCGTCCAAATAAAATATTTAGAACAAGATGAACATTTTTTTGGTCCTAAAATGCATTTTTGAAAATCGTGCAATTTTTCCTAAATTCTAATAAAATAGCAAAAACATCAAAATAAAACTTATTTGATTTTTTTATTAAATCCTCATTATTTCTTTATTTGGGGAAAGTCATTTTATTCCCTCGCTCATATTTTTATGATTGGAATAATTGAAGATAAAATAAATAAAATCAAATGATCCTATTTCCAAAATTTGAGAAAACTCAAATATGAAAATAACGAAACCCCCAACTCTCTCCGTGGGTTCTTGAGTTGCGTAAAATTTCTAGGATCAAACCAAAATGCAATAAAATATGATATGCAATGATGATCTATGTATAACATTCCAAATTGAAAATTTGGGATGTTACAATTGCTTTCTTGCAGGGAGTCGAGGAAGGATCTCTGGGCGTTGATGTTACAATAATTTTGTTAAATATAAATTGCTATTCTTTACTCTTCTACATGCTGCAAGATGCTTGGAGTTGCTTGAAGATGCTAGTCTTCGATAGGCTAGGCCTCCCCCTCTATTCTGGCATTCTGCAGTTTAGTCCATAGATACAAACCTTCCTTTTGATACCAATGCATACTTATCTGATGCTTGCGAGTACTTTGGATGAGTACTCATGGTTGCTTTGCTACCCCACTTTTCCCCTTTCTTTCTTCTTTCCGGTTGATGCAACCAGATGGTGGATCCCTAGAGCCAGATGCCACCGTCGATGGATACTACTACGTGGACACCACCGACGCCCAGTAGTAGTTAGGAGGTCCCAGGCAGGAGGCCTTGCCTCTTCGATCGTTGTTACTTTTGTGTTAGCATCCTTGTTTAACTTATGTCTGTACTCAGATATTGTTGCTTCCGCTGACTCTTGTGTATCGAGCTATCTATTCGAGCCCTCGAGGCCCTTGGCTTGTAATATAAAGCTTGTATTATTTTAATTTGTGTCTAGAGTTGTGTTGTGATATCTTCCCGTCAGTACCTGATCTTGATCGTACACATTTGCGTGTATGATTAGTGTGTGATTGAATCAGGGGCGTCACAATAATATTCTGATGAACACTAGAATCATTACCAAGAAACAAAAGTACCCGATAATTTAATTGGCATGCGCGAGCTCTAGTAATTGGTCCAGTATGTATAGCGGCATGGGTTGTGGGTGTAACAATGTTATTGATGTCCTCATCATCCTCCCCTTCTTGAAATGAAGTCGTCCTCGACGGAAGCTCATCTACCTCACCCAAATAAGGCTTCAAATCTGCAATGGTAAAAGTGGGACTAACCCTAAAATCTACAGGCAGCTCAAGTTTATATGCATTATCATTTATTTTCTCTAACACCTTAAAAGGACCATCAACACATGGCATTTGCTTTGATTTACGCAAATCCGGAAATCTATCCTTATGCAAATGTAACCAAACAAAATCTCCCAGTGCAAACACAACATGTTTTCTACCCCTATCTCCAACAAGTTTATATTTATCATTCATACGCTCAATGTTCTGCTTAGTTATCTCATGCATTTTTAAGATCAATTCAGCACGTTGTTTAGCATCAAAATTAACCTTCTCCGAAGATGGAAGAGGCAACAAATCAACGGGTGCACGAGGAAGGAAACCATACACAATCTCAAAAGGGCACATCTTAGTAGTAGAATGCAATGAACGATTATAAGAAAATTCAATATGAGGCAATCATTCTTCCCACATTTTATTATTATTCTTCAAAACAGCCCTAAGCATAGTAGACAATGTTCTATTGAATACTTTAGTTTGTCCATTAGTTTGGGGGTGACAAGTAGTACTAAAAGGCAGTTTGGTCCCTAAATTAGCCCATAAACATCTCCAAAAGTGGCTAAGAAATTTAGTATCACGAGCTGAAACAATAGTATTTGGCACACATGCAAGCAAATAATTTCACGAAAGAACAAATCAGCAACATTAACAACATCATCGCTTTTATGACATGGTATAAAGTGTGCCATTTTCGAGAATCTATCTACGACAACAAATATGATATCCCTCCCCTTCTTTGTTCGAGGTAAACCTAAAACAAAGTCCATAGATATATCCTCCTAAGGAACACTAGGTACAGGCAAAGGCATATATAAACTTGAGGATTGAGTCGTGACTTAGCTTTTTGACATGTAGTGCAGCGAGCAACAAAACGCTCAACATCCCATCTCATCTTTGGCCAAAAGAAATGTGTATTAAGTATATCCTCTGTCTTCTTCATGCCAAAGTGTCCCATTAATCCTCCTCCATGCACCACAGGCAACAACAAAAGACGAATAGAGCTAGCTGGGATGCATAGCTTGTTAGCACGAAACACAAATCCATCGTTAATGATGAACTTGTTCCATGTTCTGCCTTCTGTACAATTCTGCAATACATCTTTAAATTCAGTATCATGCACATATTGATCTTTGATGGTCTCCTAACCAAATATTTTAAAGTCAAGTTGTGAAAGCATAGTATAACGACGAGACAATGCATCAGCAATAACATTTTCTTTACCCTTCTTGTGTTTAATGTCATAAGGGAAAGTCTCAATGAATTCAACCCATTTAGCATGTTTATGGTTCAGTTTTGCTTGACTTTTAATGTGTTTCAAAGATTCATGATCAGAATGTATAACAATTTCTTTGGGCCATAAATAATGTTGCCATGTTTCTAAGGTCTGAACACGAGCATATAATTCTTTATCGTAAGAAGAATAGTTCGGACTAGGACCACGCAATTTTTCAAAAAAGTATGCAACAAGTTTGCCATCTTGTAATAACACACCTCCTAATCCGATTCCACTAGCATCACATTCAAGCTCAAAAGTCTTATTAAAATTAGGAAGTTGGAGTAAAGGAGCATGTGTTAACTTATCTTTCAACACTGTGAAGGCTTCTTCCTGTGCGGTACCCCAAACAAAAGGCACATCCTTCTTTGTAAGCTCATTGAGAGGTGCAGCAATGTTGCTAAAATCTCTCACAAAAAGCCTATAGAAACATGTGAGTCCAAGAAAACTCCTCACTTATGTGACAGTTTTGGGCTGCGGCCAACCCTCAGTAGATTCAATCTTGGCTTTATCAACTTCAATTCCATGTGGAGTAACAATATAGCCAAGAAAAGATACTCGGTCGGTGCAAAAGGTGCACTTCCCAAGGTCACCAAACAAACGGGCATCACATGGAGCAATAAAAACAACACATAAATGTTCGAAATGTTCTTCCAAAGATTTGCTATAAATCAGTATATCATCAAAATAGACTACCACAAATTGTCCAATGAAAGCACATAAAACTTCGTTCATTAATCTCATGAAAGTACTAGGCGCATTAGTTAACTAAAAAGCATGACTAACCACTCATATAAACCAAACTTAGTTTTAAATGTTGTTTTCCATTCATCTCCCAATTTCATACGAATTTGATGGTATCCACTACGCAAATCAACTTTGGTGAATATTGTAGAGCCACTCATTTCATCAAGCATATCATCTAGCTAAGGAAGAGGACAACGATAATGAATAGTAATATTATTAATGCCTCTACAATCAACACACATACGCGATGTACCATCCATTTTTGGCACTAGTATAATAGGAACACCACAAGGACTAAGAGATTCCCGTATATATCCTTTGTCGAGCAGCTCATGTACTTGACGCATAATCTCCTTCGTCTCCTCTGGATTGGTATGGTATGGCGCATGGTTTGGCAGCGAAGCACCGGGAATTAAGTCAATCTGATGCTCAACCCCGTGAATAGGTGGTAATCCCGGTGGCACGTCTTGTGGAAAGACGTCAGCGAACTCCTGCAAAATGTTAGTGACAGCAGGAGGCAAAGGGGAAGGCACGTCCTCGACTGAAAATAATGCCTCTTTGCACACAAAAGCATAGCAAACAGATTTGCTAAAATTTAGCTCATCAATATCATATTTGGTGGCAAGTAAACATGCACTTTTCAATTTAATTTTGGAAGCAACACTAGATGGTTTATTATTAGGTTTCATTTGTTGCTCAAATTCTTTTGCCACAATCTTATTTTCACTCTTTTTTATCTCCTGTTTTGCTTTATTAGCTCTATTAATATCATCTTTCAAAATGGAATCAGGAGTCACAGGAAGCAAAGTAATATGTTTGTCCTTATGAACAAGAGTATACTGATTGTTTCTATCATGGTGTACATAATTTTATCAATTCGCCATGGTCTACCAAGTAATAAGGAACATGCTTTCATGGCTACCACATCACAGTCAACATAATCAGCATATGTAGCGATACTAAAATGCCACGAACAATACGTGTCACCCTAACCTTGTCGTTGTTGTTGAACCATTGGATGTAGTAAGGATGTGGATGTGGTCTTGTGGTGAGAGATAGCTTCTCCACCATCTCTATGCTAGCCAAGTTGTTGCAGCTCCCTCCATCTATGATGACGCAAACATAATGTTCCTTTACAACTCCCTTTGTATGGAACAAATTATGCCTATGATTTTGCTCATCTTGTGTGACCTGCATACTTGAAACACGTTGAGCAACTAAACTTTCATACCTGTCATCATCTTCAACAGCCATGTATTGTGTCTCACGATCATCTCATGATCAGAATCATCTCCACCGTGTTATTCACTTGTAATAAGAGCCAAAGTCTCCTCATCATAGTCACTAGCGGACTCGTACCCACCATCCGCATTAGCAATCATAACACACGGAGATTGGAATTCTCTTGCATAATGACCTCTTCCCTTACAATGGCGACAAATAATATCATGTGTGTGCCCTGTTGATGCCATGGATTAAGAAGAGCTCTGGGCAGGCCTAGAAGTATACTCCTGGCAGATGGTGGTGGTGGTGCGTGTTTTCCTGTATCTCGGTTGGAATTGGCGGCTGAAGTCAGTGGTGCTGCAGTAGGACATGTGGGAGTAGATGATGTACGTGGTGTCCATGATGAAGATCGACCTGCAGAAAATTTAGTTCGCGCCAATGCCTGTCGATCCTGCACTTCACCGCTCAGCTTTGCACGCAAGATGGAATAAACAAGTGATATTATTATACTCCTTATGCTCTAGAATGGTCTAAATCTCTTTATTCAATCCACCCATAAAACATGCAAGCATAGCTTCATTATCCCCAAAAATACCACATCTAATCATGCCAGTTTGTAATTCTTGATAATATTCTTCTACAGAATTTTTTCCTTGCTTAAACGCTGCAATTTTTGAAGTAATTCACGTTGATAATATGGTGGAACCCAACGAGTACACATAGTAGTTTTCAAAGTAGCCAAGTAGCTAGAATAGGATATAATCTACAATGTTCAGACCACCAAACACATGCGAAACTAGTGAAAGCACAAACAACAGCAAGAACATGTCGCTCCTCAGGATATTGTATACATGTAAAACATTGTTTAGTTTCTAACTCCCAAGTAAGATATGTATCAGGAACATATCTACCCTAAAATGGTGGAATATTCAATTTTAGTTTAGGACGATGGTCATGATCTCGTACCTTAGGTGGTGGTGCAGCCCTACCGTTGCGATGATATGGATGAGGCGACCTAGTGGTTGTGGTGCTGGTGGTTGCACGTAGTTATGATTTGATCAACCTCATCTTCGTAATGGTCCTCCACCTCTGCAGTAGTAGCAGGAGCTATAGAAGCATCAACAGTAGGTACAACGGCACCAGAATTTTGACCAGGCTCAAGGGGAACATGCAGTGCTCGTCCCACTTGATTTGGAAGGCGATGTTGTTGTTCTTGTTGTTGCTGTAGAGGTGCGATAGGTGCAGCGGGCGGTGGTTGTGGAACACGCGCGAGAAATTCATTAAGCTTGTTATCGAGCTTTGTTTTGAAAGCCTTCTCAATGCCATCTATCTTCTCCATGGCCTCTTCAAATCTGTTTAGCACATCTTCCACCTATCCAGTCATCATTTGCTAAAACTATCAGGTAACCCTTTGTTCGTCATGTTCTCCCAGTCAGTCTTGTCGGGTTCTGATCCTGCCATGGTTAGCAGCAATAGAAACACACAAGAAAATTTTGGGCCTAAACAAAGGGTGGTTTCTGGACTCTTTTTTTTGAAAACCAACCTCTTCTACGGAACAACAAAAGATTGATGGAATCTGAAACCTACTCAGACAAGGAAACCCAAATCTGGAAACAGATGGATCTCGAAAGTAAACGTAATATGAAATGGTCTCGGAGTAGTGGTGGTATATGGATACGGATCGGTGGTGGTATATGTACTCGGATTGGTGGTGTATATGGACGTGGGTCGATGGTGGTATATGGACTCGGATCGGTGTTGGTAGATGGGCTCGGAGCGGTGGCGGATAAGCAGTGATGGTAGATGGTAGGGGTGATTTATCTGGTGTGGTGGTGGTATATGGCAGTGGATGATGATGGTGCAGTGGCGGCGTGAATACCCATGAACATGACTTGAAACTCTAAAAGACTAGACGCCAAGACCAGCAACTAGACACGACGATGCAACCACAAATTCAACAAAGCAAATACAGAAAATATTATGCAAGGGTCATACTGGTTTGGATATGATGAACTACCCTAATTGACTTTTTCGTGGACTGTAGGTATGAAGAACAGACTCGATCTAAACTATGAAAAACTGTAAAATCTCACCGAGCAAACTGGAAATTCGATACCACTTGATAGAAGCGAAGGTGTCTGGATGTTTCAATGAGATAGCAATCATTTTCTACGGGAGTTGACTTTGACGATCCGACTGAGAACATGTGAAGACGTAGCGCCTTAGCAATCGCTGAACCAACTTCCAAGGGGTTATTGACCACGCCGAATCACGATCAACCTGACCATGAGGGGTCTATTTCCTACAAGCAAACAAAGAACAAGCAAGAAACTGGGATTGCAATCTGGATATTGTGAATAAAAGAGGAAAGATTTATTAATGAAGGTGGGGTTCTGTGACGTCTTGGTCTGGTCGTTGAACACAAACGAAGTACGCGAAGTTGTAGCTATGGTGAACTTTTAATCTAAACAAAACCCAAAGTCTAAACGATGCCCTAAGGGTTGTATATATGGAGGAAGGGGGGGGGGATTTCGTGACCCTTAGAAGAGGGATCCTGATGAGGACGTCAATACCATTGTTACACCCATAGCCCCTACTCCTACATATACCGGACCAATTACTAGAGCTCGCGCATGACAATTAAATTATCACGTACTTTCGTTTCTTGGTAATGATTCTAATGTTCATGAGAATATGATGCTACCTAAATTGGATATGTTTGTTTTGCTTACAAATGAAGGGTCTAGCATGGACAAGAGGGATGATCTCTTGAGCAAGATCAAGCATGGAGATGATGGCATGCGCAAGGGAAACAAGACTGGAGTTTCAAGTGATGATTTCAGGACTTTGAAGCCACCATAATGAGTGTATGAAGGTTTGGACGAAATATACAAGATGCCACTTCCTAAATTTCGTCCAGTGGCTATTATAGGTGCTGTGTCACCTTATTATTGGGCCAGGCCCATGTAATTTCGAAATACTAGAGTATAGGCTATTTTTAGAGTCCGTATGTGTGGGGAAACAAGAGATAGGGTTGGTTAAGAACCCCTTCCCCAAGGGCCACGAAATTCCCCCCTCTTCCTCCATATATATAACCCTTAGGGCGTCGTTTAGACTTTGGGTTTTGTTTAGATTGAAAGTTTGTCGTAGCTGCAACTTCGCGTACTTCGTTTGTGTTCAACGACCAGACTAAGACATCACAGAACCCCACCTTGATCAATAAAGCTCATCAAGCAAGGCTCATCAAGAAGTCACAACTTTCTTCCAAGTCTTCATCGAAGTCTTCATCACACAAGAAGAGCTCATCAAGCAAGGCTCGTGCATTTGTTGGCAAGGAGATGGATTCAGAGGAGGAGTCTGCATCTGAGGAGGCAGAGGTGGAGTCTGAAGAGGAATCTGATTCTGGAGTAGCAAGCCTGGATCTAGCTTCTTCATATGTCGCCAAGTCCATCTTCAACACTGAAGACAATGGCCTCGTCACCAACGCTGATGCCAAGGATGAGGATGACTCTGCTCCTGTAACATCCCAAAATTCTAAATTTTGGAATGTTATATTGAATAGATAATTATGATTGATTGTTTGATTGCTTGTGTGAAATTTAGTGAAATTTAAAACTTTTTGAAAGTTAAATGAGAGGGAATAAAAGGACTTTCCCAAACTTTCACCTTGCATTCGTGATCACCATGAATTCAAATTCAGTTCATCACAAAACCCTAGAGAGAAGATGGCATGACTTCTTCCATTTAAAAAAGGGTTTTGAAAGGATTTGAATTCCATTTGAAACTATTTCAAATTCAGAAACTTTAAGCAACTCAATGATTTTCATGAGAGAAGATAAAATGACTTCTTCAAAACATATGAAATATGAGTTGGGAGTTTAAAATAAATCAAACTTAAAGCCCCGTTGAAAATTATTTTCAATTTGGACTTATTTGGGTTTTATTCAAATTATTTTTCTCCAAAATAAAATATATGGAAAATAGGGTAAATTGATTCCCTACAACATAAAATTGGAGAGCAATAAATTTGAAATCATTTTGGTATTTTTAAAATGATTTTTATTGGGTTTTATTGTAGCAGTATCACTGTTTGAATTATTAGAATCTTTGTGGATTTTATTTGACTTTAGAAAAATGTTCATCTTGTAGGAAATCCTTTTCAGAAAATTTCGATATATTATATGCCTATATAATAGTTTTATTTATTTGGTTTTTATTACTTTTGTTTGTCTGGAAATATGTTTTTTTTTAAATCCCTTCTGCCGAACTGGGACGACCCAGCTCCCAGGCCAAGCCACGGCCCAGTGCCCAGCCGAAGGCCAGCCGCGCCCGAAGCCGCTCCGCTCCGCTCGCCCGCTCGCGCCTGCGATCGGCCGCCGCCTCGCTCAGCCACCGACAGGTGGGACCCACCTGTCGGGTTCGTCCCCGACCTCTCGCCGGAGTTCCGCACGTGCACGTTCCGCCGGCTGACGCCGTGCTCAACCCGGACGCCTCCCTCGCCTTGCCCCTCGCCCAAGGCGACCCCCTATATAAACCCCCGACCCCGGCCCCGTTTTCGCCTCGAAATGCAGCCGCCCTTGCCTCCCCACGCCCCACGCGAACTCGCCGGAGTTCGCGAGCTTCACCGAGATCTGCCGCCGTTGCTCCGCGCTCCACCGCCGCCTACGCCCGACGCCGCCACCACCACCGGAGTCCCCTCATCGCGCCGCGCCTCCCCATGGGTTTGCCTGAGCCGGAGGACCCCCAGAGAAGCCGCCTCGACCACCACCAAACGCCCCGCCGCCGCTATTCTTCGCCACCGTCGCCGCCGCCGCCGCGGTATGCCGTCGGTGCTCCTCGTCCGTCCGATCTAGGTTAGATGGATAGGATTAGATTAGTTTTTTATTTTTATTTTATTTTATTCAAATCGTTTTTCTTTACTTAGTGGACGTTCCTGCTTTGCCTTCACAGCGAACTGTTTTTAACCAATAGATTTCTAACACATGGCCAGGGACCTAGTTGTAGTTTTTTTCTAGAATAGTCCCCGTTCTTCAAACGATCATTACTTTTTGCTCGTTAGTCAGAATTAGACGAAACCAACGCCCACTTCTTTGTTATGATATCCTATATCCAGTAAAACAACTTAAACTTGTTTTTGAAAGTTTTAAAATTTGAATTCAAACAGTTTAGCATTTGAACTTTGTTTGATCGTAACTTGAGTTTTATAACTCCGATTTAGTTGATTATTTTTGCAAACCGAAGCTCTTGACCTAAACATTCTGATAAGGCCAAATTCACTTAATTTTGGTACTGTTAGAAATTGTTTTATGTTGCAAGAGTTATTTGCTTGTTTTCGAAGTTTTCCGAGATCTTTTCTTCGATTCTTTTGCATGATTGCTTATGTGTGGTTACTATTGCTTGCTTATGATAGATTGACCGGAGTTTGACGAGTAGAAATATCAGGATTATTGAGTGCGAAGCATCTTCATCAACCGTACAGACAAGTTCAAACTTTGATCATACTTTTCATTATCCAGTTTTTATGCATTAGTTTCAGCCCTCAAACATTGCATGAGTAGGATCTGCTTAACATGTGGGTATTGGGAAGTAGTTGATGAGGTAGGAACCTATTGTCCTGCATTCAAACCTTAGGAGTTACTTCTACGTTATGCTTATACTGCTATGCTTTGCTCGTAGACGTGGATTGGGTTTGAGTGTATCCATGACCGATGTGAGATTGTTAATTAATGGTTCAACTTAAGGTGGCAACTTTAATACACATCTGGGTGGATTGAGGCACCTGGGGAATCCAGTGTTGCCTGTTTTTTTGGAAATCCCGGGGTTCCGTATGATTTTCCTATGGACCGCCACCCAGGCTCAAAGGGATCATAAGATTATTCATACTAGAAACTTCCGTGTGCAGCCACAAGCTACTATGGGCTCTAGCATAGTTGATTAAGTCGTCTGAACTCTTACAATGGTAGACTAACATATGTAGGAGAAAGTAGGTGTAACTGTCTACCCATCGTAAGGTGCTAATGCTTCTGAAAGACTGTGTCTCGGTCATCCATTTCTCAAACACCATGTAGTGCAAGAAGTCCAATGAAGGAGATCGAGTCTTGTGGGGAAAAGTGCGCAAACCTCTGCAGAGTGTACAAACTAATCTGGGTTAGCCATGTCCCCGGTTATGGACAATCTTGAGTATCTAGTTCTTGAATTATCATGTTGATCTCATCACGTTACTTAATTAATTTGATGGGTTGTTAACTTTTAATTGGGATTGAGTTGGGGTTTACCTTCTAAATATTTTCAACAAACTCTGTAGTTAAATAAAATATATTCCTATGCAGTAGGGAAAAATTGGCTTTTCGCGAAAACATTATAACCATAGAGCTTTTCCACCAGCCACATATGCATGTAGTGATAGCTATTATTCATCATTATCCTATGGTGTGAATTTGCCAGTACATTCAATGTACTGGCCCTTTGTGGCTACAACGTCTCATGTTGTAGGATTCTTGCGACGAGTAAGTGATACGTTAGGGTTATGATTTCTATACTCAACTTTGTCATTGGTGTTGATGGGAATCCACAACCTTGTTGTTTCTTCCGCTATTTGGATTGAGGTAATAGTATTTACGTTATTTTATACATGTGATTTACCTCTGTTATAAATCCTCAAGTACTGTGTGTCAGCATACCGATCCAGGGATGATACTTAAGCACAAAGACTTGACCGTCTGAGGTCGGGTCGCTACAAGATGTTATCAGAGCACATGTTGGCTGTAAGACGTGACCCCTAGAAACTGGCAAGCCCATAGGAAGATTTATTCTCTACAACTTTCTTTTCAAAAAGATCTTTACCTCTCTTCTCTTCTGAGCTTATTCAAATATTCCCTTTAGTGAGATCATACCCCTTTCCCCTTTTGACCACGCGAAGATTCGACTGATGAGACCACTTCAAGGAGTACAAGATATCGGACAACTAAGACCACTTTGGAATGAAGAGGATTTTACCGTGCATTATACTAATGGAAACTGCAATGGTTGAAGACTCCGAAGACTAGGAGAATTTGAAGGCTCTGAAGAATACCAAGATTGGTATGACCTAGGAAAGCTACCCTTATGGAACTTGTGAAACTATTAGAGCTGTCAGTACCCAAGATCAAGATGTCGGAGAAAGACCGGAACATGGAGCATTAGAACTCAAAGTTTTTGTCAAGAAAACCATAAGGCAGGAGATATCAACTATAGAATGATATCTCATGGCAATGACAAGGGAAGAAACACGGCTATCCATGATGTTATCGCCCACTTATGCTATTGTCACCAAGCTGAGTTAAACATGCATACGCATGGAAGGATTGGATGGTAGAAGGCTGATGGAGCATCTGTCAGCAAAGGATGCAATTTTAACCTTAGCTGGTGCATCGCTAGGATCGGGAGTATTACATCAAGAAGTTTAGGGTGGAACTTTAGGAAGCCATATTTGACAAGGAGGAAATTCGTGAAGAACTCCGGAACCAGAAGCTGAAAGTAGCCAAGGTGGAGGAGCTAAAACCTCGGGATACTGGAGATTTGTCAGGAACTAAAGGACAGTAGAACCATGGCTCATGCCAAGGGTGTTGAAACCCAGAAGTATGGAACTTAACCCTAGAAATATTAAAGGATGTCATTAGAGACTTCGCGTCAACAGAGATCTGGCAGAGGAACTTGAGAAGGACAAGC
The DNA here is from genome assembly GCF_018294505.1 of Triticum aestivum. Lineage (NCBI taxonomy): Eukaryota > Viridiplantae > Streptophyta > Magnoliopsida > Poales > Poaceae > Triticum > Triticum aestivum. The sequence continues at coordinate 316,469,766 of NC_057804.1, read as the reverse complement.
ATGATCGGAAGAAGCCGACGGAGACATGAATAAAAAGAGTTTGGTGACTTTGAAGAGTTATTGACCTTTAGAAGACCAAACCCCTGTTATATACTTACATTAGATGCGACGATTGTGAGCTGTCATTTGTTTGATGTTTTTCCGACAGCCACAAAAATAAAATGCCTTTTCAAAACTATTGTTTGTATTGTGTGTATCCCTCTCTATCTCTCTTATCTCACCCCAAAACACCTGGACCCAATAGAGGATGAATGGAGATGGGCTCATATTATCTGGACCGATGAGTTAATTGGAGACGGACTGATGGATTCAGAGGATGAAGGATCACATGAAGAATAACCCTATAGCCGGAAAGGATATGGCCCAACATGCTCTTCAATGCTTTGAAAGAGGTGCCGCTACTTGGTGGAGGATGTACCAAACCATCAATGAATGGCAAAGAGTAACCACTTGGGAAGAATTTAAGTTGACTTTGCTAAAGTCTCGTCTTGTGTCCCCGAATTTGAAGCCTTATGGAAAGGATATGAAGAAACTCCGTGTATGCAAGCTTTGTGGAGAAATAGGACACACCCATAAAGAACACAAGGATGAATTCCCTAATTGTGAAGGAAGTCACCCAGCTGAAGAATGCCCAACTAGGCAGATTACTTGTTTCTTGTGTGAAGGAATTACCCACTACCCTGCTCAGTGTCACATTTACCCCATTGTACAAATAACCATCCAGCAGAAGAAAGGAGCCCTCAAGGAAACTTTAGAAGAACCTGTGATGAAGAAAGAGGTGGAGGACACACACAAAGGAAACAAAATTAAAGCCTGCACCAAGTCATGCTATTCATGTGGAGAAGAAGGACACGTCTCCCAGGATTGTCTGAATGGGGATCTAGTAGAATTCCGATAGAGGAAGTAGAGTATGACCAACAGGAAATAGAAGCCCTGATTGGAACGGAAAAGTCCAGGAAGAGAAGTAGATTGGATTCCAGGAAGGACCTGAGCCACATTACCTGTTTCAGGTGCAAGGAGTCGGGGCACTACTTCAGCGGTTGCCCAAAAAGGAAACCTCGAGACCTGTCAGATGTGATATGTTTTCATTGTAAAGGAGCAGGGCACTTTTCCAGGGATTGTCCCAAGAAGAAGGAGACTTGTGCTAAATAGTTGAGTTAGCAACAATAGAAATGTAGTAGTAGTAGTGGTAACAATTCTTTTACATTGAGGTGTTGAGTTGAGGCATGTAATGGAAATGCAGGAGATTGTAATAATTTGAGAATCAATAAAGTTATCATCGTTGGTACTGATTTGGATTTTTATGAGTTGTTACTCTATGAAGAAAGATTTTTACCATTTTCGAGGATATGAGAAATATGGTCTATGGAAGATTGGAGCATTTTAAGGGTGGTAGTACCCCTGTGAGGAGATTTGACCCCTGGAAAGGATAATGATATTCCACGGAGTGGATTCCAGACTAAACAAGTATGAGTTTTATCTCGATATGTTGGATACCCCCAAGAGTATGAAGGGAAGAAGTACCATTGGATATAAAGGAGGTATGATGTTGGTAATAAGGAGCAATTGTAACTCCAGGACGAGTCTGAGTAATCATGTCTTAGTTTAGTACCAATAGAAGGACGGAAGACAGTACAATTGGATGGATTTAAGAATGCTAGGAAGCTGGATGTTGGAGTAATGATCAGATGCCCCGATAATGAGTTCAAGGATTACAAGTGATGAGATGGGCCATAACCCACAGGCCCCAGGACCTGCCAAGAAGCAAGCACACTCTTGCTGAAGGAAAAACTCAAGAAGGAGTTATGATTTATCGATAAACGATCTTATATGAATTTCACAAAACCTGAGAGTTGTGAAGGAACGATAGTTGTTTGTTTGGCTTGCAGAATCTATGGATTTTTTTGAACTTAGTTCGTCGACAAGAGAAATTCTGCAGTGCTTGTGAGGATGACCGAGTGTTAGAATATGAGATTCGCTAAACCATATACAAGGTAATGATTTGGGTGCGGGATGGATTGATCACCATACCGACTTACTCTTATTATTCACTTTGCTATATGGGATGGTAAATTTGAGTGACTTGCCTATAGTTGAGATACGACGATCAAAACCTTGTCTAAACCTTAGAATGGTATAACTATTTTTTTCTTGTACACGACAGCTGTTGCCAATCGTAGGATATATGGTGAGAATAAGGCCCAGACCCTTTTTCCTACAGGAGAAACCATAAATTGTTGACCACCATGAGATATCGATAGTTGTTTAGTATTGGCGCCAGACCCATCAGCTAAGAAGACCCAGTCATGGAAGAACCTTACCAAGATGAGAGGACAGAAGAATTGCGGTGAAGGTTATGGCACTACCGAAAGAGCCCAGAGAAGGAATTTCCCGAGAATCTGAGAAGACCGTCCCTGTCAAGAATAAGGATGGAGTATATGAGTTTTGATGGAACCGTAACAATGTTTCTAAGGGTGGTAGCACCCGAGACCCCGGAGACGATCGATGGATTTTGAAGACCCCCTACCCTAACCTATTTCTTGATAGCCTCTCCGATTCTCGAGGACGAGATTCATTTTAAGTGTGGTAGGTTTGTAACATCCCAAAATTCTAAATTTTGGAATGTTATATCAAATAGATAATTATGATTGATTGTTTGATTGCTTGTGTGAAATTGAGTGAAATTCGAAACTTTTTGAAAGTTAAATGAGAGGGAATAAAAGGACTTTCCCAAACTTTCACCTTGCATTCGTGATCACCATGAATTCAAATTCATTTCGTCACAACACTCTAGAGAGAAGATGGCATGAATTCTTCCATTTAAAAAAGGGTTTTGAAAGGATTTGAATTCCATTTGAAACTATTTCAAATTCAAAAACTTTAAGCAACTCAATGATTTTCATGAGAGAAGATAAAATGACTTCTTCAAAACATATGAAATATGAGTTGGGAGTTTAAAATAAATCCAACTTAAAGCCCCGTTGAAAATTATTTTCAATTTGGACTTATTTGGGTTTTATTCAAATTAGGGTAAAATGATTCCCCACAACAGAAAATTGGAGAGAAATAAATTTGAAATCATTTTGGTATTTTTCAAATGATTTTTATTGGGTTTTATTGTAGCAGTATCACTGTTTGAATTATTAGAATCTTTGTGGATTTTATTTGACTTTAGAAAAATGTTCATCTTGTAGGAAATCTTTTTCAGAAAATTTTGATATATTATATGCCTATATAATAGTTTTATTTATTTGGTTTTTATTACTTTTGTTTGTCTGGAAATATGTTTTTTTTAAATCCCTTCTGCCGAACTGGGACGACCCATCTCCCAGGCCAGGCCACGGCCCAATGCCCAGCCGAAGCCCAACCGTGCCCGAAGCCGCTCCGCTCCGCTCGCCCGCTCGCGCCTGCGATCGGCTGCCGCCTCGCTCAGCCACCGACGGGTGGGACCCACCTGTCGGGTTCGTCCCCGACCTCTCGCCGGAGTCGCGCTCGCCTTGCCCCTCGCCCAAGGCGGCCCCCGTATATAAACCCTCGACCACGGCCCCGTTTTCGCCTCGAAACGCAGCCGCCCTTGCCTCCCCACGCCCCACGCGAACTCGCCGGAGTTCGCGAGCTCCGCCGAGATCTGCCGCCGTTGCCCCGCGCTCCACCGTCGCCTACGCCCGCCACCGCCACCACCACCGGAGCCCCTTGTCGCGCCGCGCCTCCTGTGGGTTCTCCTGAGCCGGAGGACCTCCAGAGAAGCCGCCCCGACCACCACCAGATGCCCCGCCGTCGCTGTTCTTCGCCACCGCCACCGCCGCGGTAAGCTGCCGGTGCTCCTCGTCCGTCCGATCTAGGTTAGATGGATAGGATTAGATTAGTTTTTTTATTTTTTATTTTATTTTAGTTGAATCGTTTTTCTTTACTTAGTGAATGTTCACTGCTTTGCCTTCGCAGCGAACGGTTTTTAACCAATAGATTTCTGACACGTGGCCAGGGACCTAGTATAGGTTTTTTTTCCAGAATAGTCCTCGTTCTTCAAACGATCATTACTTTTTGCTCGTTAGTTGAAATTAGACAAAACCAATGCCCACTTCTTTGTTATGATCCCATCTATCCAGCAAAACAACTTAAACTTGTTTTTGAAAGTTTTAAAATTTGAATTCAAATAGTTTAGCATTTGAACTTCGTTTGATCGTAACTTGAGTTTTATAACTCCGATTTAGTTGTTTCTTTTTGCAAATCGAAGCTCTTGACCTAAACTTTCTGATAAGACCAAATTCACTTAATTTTGGTACTGTTAGAAATTGTTTTATGTTGCAAGAGTTATTTGCTTGTTTTCGAAGTTTTCCGAGATCTTTTCTTTGATTCTTTTGCATGATTGCTTATGTGTTGTTACTATTGCTTTCTTATGATAGATTGACCGGAGTGTGATGAGTAGAAATATCAGGAGTATTGATTGCGAAGCATCTTCATCAACCATACATGCAAGTTCACACTTTGATCATACTTTTCATTACCCAGTTTTTATGCATTAGTTTCAGCCCTCAAACATTGCATGAGTAGGATCTGATTAACATGTGGGTATTGGGAAGTAGTTGATGAGGTAGGAACCTATTGTCCTGCATTCAAACCTTAGGAGTTACTTCTATGTTATGCTTATACTGCTATGCTATGATCGTAGACGTGGATTGGGTTTGAGTGTATCCATGACCGATGTGAGATTGTTAATTAATGGTTCAACTTAAGGTGGCAACTTTAATACACATCTAGGTGGACTGAGGCACCTGGGGAATCCAGTGTTGCCTGATTTTTTGGAAATCCCGGGGTTCCATGCGATTTTCCTATGGACCGCCACCCAGGCTCAAAGGGATCATAATATTATTCATACTAGAAATTTCCGTGTGCAGCCGCAAGCTACTATGGGCTCTAGCATAGTTGATTAAGTCGTGTGAACTCTTACAGTGGTAGACTAGCAGATGTAGGGGAAAGTAGGTGTAACTATCTACCCATCGTAAGGTGCTAACGCTTCTGAAAGACTGTGTCATGGTCATCCGTTTCTCAAACATCATGTAGTGCGAGAAATCCAATGGAGGAGATCGAGTCTAGAGGGGAAAAGTGCGCAAACCTCTGCAGAGTGTACAAACTAATCATGGTTAGCCGTGTCCCCGGTTATGGACAATCTTGAGTATCTGGTTCTTGAATTATCATGTTAATCTCATCACGTTACTTAATTAATTTGATGGGCTGTTAACTTTAATTGGGATTGAGTTGGGGTTTACCTTCTCATTGTTTTCAACAAACTCTGTAGTTAAATAAAATATATTCCTATGCAGTAGGAAAAAATTGGCTTTTCGCAAAAACATTATAACCATAGAGCTTTTTGCACCAGCCACATATGCATGTAGTGATAGCTATTATTCATCATTATCCTATGGTGTGAATTTGCCAGTACATTTAATGTACTGACCCTTTGTGGCAGCAACGTCTCATGTTGCAGGATTCTTGCGATGAGTAAGTGATATGTTAGGGTTATGATTTCTACACGCAACTTTGCCGTTGGTGTTGATGGGAATCCACAACCTTGTTGTTTCTTCCGCTATTTGGATTGAGGTAATAGTATTTATGTTATTTTATACATGTGATTCACCTCTGTTATAAATCCTCGAGTACTGTGTGTGTCAGAATACCAATCCAGGGATGACACTTAAGCACAGAGACTTGACCGTCTGAGGTCGGGTCGCTACAGCTCCCACCTACTGCTTCATGGCATATGGTGCCAAGGTAAACTCACGCGATGCTTACTTTCAAACATCAAGTGAAAATTGATAGAGGCAAAGGTGTCCCGTCTTTCGATGAGATGGTGGCTATCGTTTTCTGTGGGAGTCGACCTTGATGATCCGACTACGAATGTGCGAGACGTCGCACCTTAGCAATCGCTAAACCAACTTCCGAGGGGTTATTGACCACGCCGGAGCACGATCAACCTGACCACGAGGGTCTGTTTTCCTGCAAGCAAATGAAGAACAATCAAGAAACTAAGATTGCAATTTGGATATTGCAAATATAAGAGGAAAGCTTTATTAATGAAGGTGGGGTTGTGCGACGCCTTTGTCTGGTCATTGAACACAAACAAAGTACGCGAAGTTGCAGCTATGGCGAACTTTAATCTAAACAAAACCCAAAGTCTAAACGGTGCCCTAAGGGCTGTATATATGGAGGAAGAGGGGGGGGGGATTTCGTGGCCCTTGGGGAAGGGGTCCGAAACCAACCCTATCTCTTGTTTCTACACACATACGCACTCTAAAAATGGCCTATAGTTATGTATTTCAAAATTACATGGGCCTGGCCCAATAATAAGGTGATGCAGAACCTAGAATAGTCTCTGGACAAAATTTATGAAGTGGCATCTTGTATATTTCTTCCAAGGCTTGATGCACTCATTATGGTGGCTTCAAACTCCTGAAATCATCACTTGTAACTCCGTTCTTGTTCCCCTTGCGCATGCCATCATCTCCATGCTTGTTCCTGCTCCAATGTTCATCCTTCTCCAAGTTAGGCCCTTCATTTGTAAGCAAAACAAATGTATCCAATTTAGGCAGCATCATATTCTCATGAACATTAGAATCATTACCAAGAAATGAAAGTACCGGATAATTTAATTGACGTGCGCGAGCTCTAGTAATTGGTCCAGTATATGTAGCGGTAGGGGCTGTGGGTGTAACAATGGTATTGATGTCCTCATCATCTCCCCCTTCTTGAAATGAAGTCATCCTTGACGGAAGCTCATTTTCCTCTCCCAAATAAGGCTTCAAATCTGCAATGTGAAAAGTGGGACTAACCCAAAAATCTGTAAGCAGCTCAAGTTTATATGCATTATCATTTATTTTCTCTAACACCTTAAAAGTACCATCAACACGGGGCATTAGCTTAGATTTGCGCAAATTAGGAAACCTATCCTTACACAAATGTAACCAAACAAGATTTCCAGGTGCAAAGACAACATGTTTTCTACCTTTATCTCTAGCAAGTTTATATTTAGCATTCATACGCACAATGTTTTCCTTAGTTACCTCATGCATTTTTAAGATCAATTCAGCACATTGCTTAGCATCAATATTAACCTTCTCTGAAGATGGAAGAGGCAACAAATCAGTAGGTGCACGAGGTAGAAAACCATACACAATTTCAAAAGGGCACATCTTAGTAGTAGAATGCAATGAACGATTATAAGCAAATTCAATATGAGGCAAGCATTCTTCCCACATTTTCTTATTATTCTTCAAAATAGCCCTAAGCATAGTAGACAATGTTATATTGACTACTTCAGTTTGTCCATCAGTTTGGGGGTGACAAGTAGTACTAAAAAGCAGTTTAGTCCCCAACTTAGCCCATAAACATCTCCAAAAGTGGCTAAGAAAATTAGTATCATGATCTGAAACAATAGTGTTTTGCACACCATGCAAGCGAATAATTTCATGAAAGAACAAATCAACAACATTAACAACATCATCGCTTTTATGACATGGTATAAAGTGCGCCATTTTCGAGAATCTATCCACAACAAATATGCTATCCCTCCCCTTCTTTGTTCGAGGTAAACCTAAAACAAAGTCCATAGATATATCCTCCCAAGGAACACTAGGTACAGGCAAAGGCATATATAAACCATGAGGATTGAGTCGTGACTTAGCTTTTTGACATGTAGTGCAGCGAGCAACAAAACGCTCAACATCCCATATCATCTTTTGCCAAAAGAAATGTGTGGCAAGTATATCCTCCATCTTCTTAACGCCAAAATGTAGCATTAATCCTCCTCCATGTGCCTCCTGCAACAACAGAAGACGAACGGAGCTAGCTGGAATGCATAGCTTGTTAGCACGAAACACAAATCAATCGTTAACGACAAACTTGTTCCATGTTCTCCTTTCTTTACAATTCTGAAATACATCTTAAAATTCAACATCATGCACATATTCATCTTTGATAGTCTCCAAACCAAATATTTTAAAGTCAAGTTGTGAAAGCATAGTATAACGGCGAGACAATGCATCAACAATAACATTTTCTTTACCCTTCTTGTGTTTAATGACATAAGGGAAAGTCTTAATGAATTCAACCCATTTAGCATGTCTACGGTTTAGTTTTGCTTGACTTTTAATGTGTTTCGAAGATTCATGATCAGAATGTATAACAAATTCTTTGGGCCATAAATAATGTTGCCATGTTTCTAAAGTCCGAACAAGAGCTTATAATTCTTTATCATAAGTAGAATAGTTCAGACTAGGCCCACTTAATTTCTTAGAAAAGTATGCAACTGGTTTGCCATCTTGTAATAACACACCTCCTAATCCAATTCCACTAGCATCGCATTCAAGCTCAAAAGTCTTATTAAAATCAGGAAGTTGGAGTAAAGGAGCATGTGTCAACTTATCTTTCAATACCGTGAAGGCTTCTTCCTGTGCGGTACCCCAAACAAAAGGCACAACCTTCTTTGTAAGCTCATTGAGCGGTCCAACAATCGTGCTGAAATCTCTCACAAAACGCCTATAGAATCCAGCGAGGCCAAGAAAACTCCTCACTTGTGTGACTATTTTGGGCTGTGGCCAACTCTCAATAGCTTCAATCTTGGCTTTATCAACTTCAATTCCCTGTGGAGTAACAACATAGCCAAGAAAAGATACTCGGTCGGTGCAAAAGGTGCACTTCCCAAGGTTACCAAACAAACGTGCATCACGTAAAGCAATAAAAATAGCACGTAAATGTTCCAAATGTACCTCCAAAGATCCGATGTAAATCAGTATATCATCAAAATAGACTACCAAAAATCATCCAATGAAAGCACGTAAAACTTCATTCATTAATATCATGAAAGTACTAGGTGCATTAGTTAACCCAAAAGGCATGACTAACCACTCATATAATCGAAAATTAGTTTTAAATGCTGTTTTCCATTCATCTCCCAATTTCATACGAATTTGATGGTATCCACTACGCAAATCACCTTTGGAGAATATTGTAGAGCCACTCAATTCATCAAGCATATCATCTAGCCTAGGAATAGGATGATGATAACGAATAGTAATATTATTAATGCCTCTACAATCAACACACACACTCAATGTACCATCCTTTTTTGGCACTAGTATGATAGGAAAAGCACAAGGACTAAGAGATTCGCGTATATAACCTTTGTCGAGCAGCTCCTATACTTGACGCATAATCTCCTTCGTCTCCTATGGATTGGTACGGTATGGCGCACGGTTTGGCAGCGAAGCACTGGGAATTAAGTCAATCTGATGCTCAATCCCTCGAATGGGTGGTAATCCCGGTGGCACGTCTTGTGGAAAGACGTCAGGGAACTCCTGCAAAATGTTAGTGACAACAGGAGGCAAAGAGGAAGGTACATCATCAAAAGAAAATAATGCCTCTTTGCACACAAAAGCATAGCAAACAGATTTGCTGAAATCTAGATTATCAATATCAGATTTGGTGGAAAGTAAACATGCACTTTTCAATTTAATTTCAGAAGCAACATTAGATGGTTTATTATTAGGCTTCATTTGTTTCTCAAATTCTTTTGCCACAATCTGATTTTCACTCTTATTTTTCTCCTGTTGTGCTTTATTAGCTCTATTAATATCATCTTTCAAAATAGAATCGGAAGTCATAGGAAGCAAAGTAATATTTTTATCCTTTTGAACAAGAGTATACTGATTGTTTCTACCATGGTGTATAGAATTTTTATCAAATTGTCATGGTCTACCAAGTAATAAGGAACATGCTTGCATAGGTACCACATCACAATCAACAAAGTCAGCATATGTAGAGATACTAAAATACACACGGACAGTACGTGTTACCTTAACCTTGTCGTTGTTGTTCAACCATTGGATGGAGTAAGGATGTGGATGTGGTCTTGTGGTGAGAGATAGCTTATCCACCATCTCCATGCTAGCCAAGTTGTTGCAACTCCCTCCATCAATGATGACGCAAACAGAACGTTCCTTCATGACTCCCTTTGTATGGAACAAATTATGCCTCTGATTTTTCACAGCTTGTGTGACCTGCACACTCAAAACACGTTGATCAACTAAACATTCATACCTATCAGCATCTTCAGGAGCCATGTATTGCGTCTCATGAGCAGAACCATCTCCACCGTGTTCTATACATGTAATAAGAGCCAAAGTCTCCTCATCATAGTCACTAGCGGACTCATAGCCACCATCCTCAGTAGCAATCATCACACGCTTAGATGGGCATTCTCTCGCATAATAACCTCCACCCTTGTAACAATGACAAATAATATCATGTGTTAGCCCTGTTGATGCCATGGATGAAGAAGAGCTCTGTGCGGGACCGGAAGGTGTACTCCTGGCAGATGGTGGTGGTGGTGCCTGTTTTCTTGTATCTCGGTTGGAATTGGTGGCTGAAGTCAGTGGTGCTGTAGTAGGACATGTGGGAGTAGAGGATGTGCGTGGTGTCTGATAGAGGCAAAGGTGTCTCGTCTTTCGATGAGATGATGGATATCGCTTTGGTGGAAGTCGACTTTGACGATCCGACTACGAACGTGCGAGGACGTCGCGCCTTAGCAATCGCTAAACCAACTCCGAGAGGTTATTGACCACGCCGGGGCACGATCAACCTGACCACGAGTGTCTGTTTCCTGTGAGCAAACGAAGAACAAGCAAGAAACTAAAATTGCAATCTGGATATTGCGAATATAAGATGAAAGCTTTATTGATCAAGGTGGGGTTCTGTGACGCCTTTGTCTGGTCGTTGAACACAAACGAAGTACGCGAAGTTGCAGCTATGGCGAACTTTAATGTAAACAAAACCCAAAGTCTAAACGGTGCCCTAAGGGCTGTATATATGGAGGAAGAGAGGGGGAATTTCGTGGCCCTTGGTGGAGGGGTCCGAAATCAACCCTATCTCTTGTTTCCCCACACATACGGACTCTAAAAATAGCCTATACTTATGTATTTCGAAATTACATGGGCTTGGCCCAATAAAAAGGTGACGCAACACCTATAATAGCCTCTGGACGAAATTTATGAAGTGACATCTTGGATATTTCGTCCAAGGCTTCATGCACTCGTTATGGTGGCTTCAAAGACCTGAAATCATCACTTGTAACTCTGTTCTTGTTCCCCTTGCACATGCCATCATCTCCATGCTTGTTCTTGCTCCAATGTTCATCCTTCTCCAAGCTAGGACCTTCATTTGTAAGCCAAACAAATGTATCCAATTTAGGCAGCATCATATTCTCATGAACATTAGAATCATTACCAAGAAACGAAAGTACCTGGTAATTTAGTTGGCGTGCGCGAGCTCTAGTAATTGGTCCAGTATGTATAGCAGCAGGGGCTGTGGGTGTAACAATGGTATTGATGTCCTCATCATCCTCCCCTTCTTGAAATGAAGTCGTCCTCGACGGAAGCTCATCTTCCTCACCCAAATAAGGCTTCAAATCTGCAATGTTAAAAGTGGGACTAACCCCAAAATCTGCAGGCAGCTCAAGTTTATATGCATTATCATTTATTTTCTCTAACACCTTAAAGGGACCATCAGCCCATGGCATGAGCTTTGATTTGCGCAAATCAGGAAATCTAACCTTACGCAAATGTAACCAAACAAGATCTCCAGGTGCAAACACAACATGTTTTCTACCCTTATCTCCAGCAAGTTTATATTTGGCATTCATACGCTCAATGTTTTCCTTAGTTAACTCATGCATTTTTAAAATCAATTCAGCACGTTGTTTAGCATCAAAATTAACTTTCTCCGCAGATGGAAGAGGCAACAAATCAATAGGTGCACGAGGTAGGAAACCATACACAACTTCAAAAGGGCACATCTTAGTAGTAGAATGCAATGAACGATTATAAGCAAATTCAATACGAGGCAAGCATTCCTCCCACATTTTCTTATTACTCTTCAAGACAGCCCGAAGCATAGTAGACAATGTTCTATTGACTTCTTCAGTTTGGCCATCAGTTTGGGGGTGACAAGTAGTACTAAAAAGCAGTTTAGTCCCCAACTTAGCCCATAAACATCTCCAAAAGTGGCTAAGAAATTTAGTATCACGATCTGAAACAATAGTATTTGGCACACCATGCAAGCGAATAATTTCACGAAAGAACAAATCAGCAACATTAACAGCATCATCGCTTTTATGACATGGTATAAAGTGTGCCATTTTCGAGAATCTATCCACTACAACAAATATGCTATCCCTCCCCTTCTTTGTTCGAGGTAAACCTAAAACAAAGTCCATAGATATATCCTCCCAAGGAACACTAGGTACAGGCAAAGGCATATATAAACCATGAGGATTGAGTCGTGACTTAGCTTTTTGACATGTAGTGCAGCGAGCAATAAAACGCTCAACATCCCGTCTCATCTTTGGCCAAAAGAAATGTGTAGCAAGTACGTCCTCCGTCTTCTTCACGCCAAAGTGTCCCATTAATCCTCCTCCATGCGCCTCCTGCAACAACAAAAGACGAACGGAGCTAGCTGGAATGCATAGCTTGTTAGCACGAAACACAAATCCATCGTTAACGACAAACTTGTTCCACATTCTTCCTTCTTTACAATTCTGCATTACATCTTTAAAATCAGCATCATGCACATATTGATCTTTGATGGTCTCCAAACCAAATATTTTGAAGTCAAGTTGTGAAAGCACAGTATAGCGACGAGACAATGCATCAGCAATAACATTTTCTTTTCCTTTCTTGTGTTTAATGACATAAGGGAAAGTCTCAATGAATTCAACCGATTTAGCATGTCTACGATTCAGTTTAGCTTGACTTTTAATATGTTTCAAAGATTCATGATCAGAATGTATAACAAATTCTTTGGGCCATAAATAATGTTGCCATGTTTCTAAAGTCCGAACAAGAGCATATAATTCTTTATCATAAGTAGAATAATTCAGACTAGGCCCACTCAATTTTTCAGAAAAGTATGCAACAGGTTTGCCATCTTGTAATAACACACCTCCTAATCCAATTCCACTAGCATCACATTCAAGCTCAAAAGTCTTATTAAAATCAGGAAGTTGGAGTAAAGGAGCATGTGTCAACTTATCTTTCAATACCGTGAAGGCTTCTTCCTGTGCGCTACCCCAAAGAAAAGGCACATCTTTCTTTGTAAGCTCATTGAGAGGTGCAGCAATGCTGCTGAAATCTCTCACAAAACGCCTATAGAATCCAGCGAGGCCAAGAAAACTCCTCACTTGTGTGACCGTTTTGGGCTGTGGCCAACTCTCAATAGCTTCAATCTTGGCTTTATCAACTTCAATTCCCTGTGGAGTAACAACATAGCCAAGAAAAGATACTCGATCGGTGCAAAAGGTGCACTTCCCAAGGTTACCAAACAAACGTGCATCACGTAGAGCAATAAAAACAGCACGTAAATGTTCCAAATGTTCTTCCAAAGATCTGCTATAAATCAATATGTCATCAAAGTAAACTACCACAAATCGTCCAATGAAAGCACGTAAAACTTCGTTCATTAATCTCATGAAAGTACTAGGTGCATTAGTTAACCCATGTGACGCCCGGGTAATTAAGCTATAGTAAACCATTGCTAAGGATGCCACGTCACCTCGATTACCGTTGATAATCTCACGCCGGTTCGAAAACCAGTTCAAATTTCAAATTTAAAATAACGTCAAACAGTAAAGGTTTTCAAACATTAAAACTAAATTGTTCATCAAGTGGCAAATAATCCCTAACTAACTGAGGTGAAGAAACCACATTTTTATAAAAGTTCTAAATGCATTTAATTAATTAAACAGTAGGTAAGACAAATACATAAATGCTTTGGTATTTTATAAAATACTAAACTATATTATTTGGGGGTTAAACCTTTTTGTGGTAGAGGTATAATTAGTGTTACTTTTTAAGGTACAACTTTTATGCTTTATAAAACTAGAATAAAATAAAACAGTAACAGAAAAGAAATAAAATAGAAAAACAAACTAAAAAAAAGGGAAAAAGAAACCCCCCAAACCCCCGGGCCAACTGACCCAGCTAGCCAACCGGCCGGCCCAGTCGGCCAGCCCACCCCGGCCGGCCCACCTCTCCCCACATAACCCCCCCACCCCCAGGCCAACCCTAGCCGCCACCCACTCCCCCCCTCGTCCCACTCCTCCCTCGTCCTTCCCCGATCTAGATCGGGGCAACCCACGATCCCATCGGCGCCCCACGCCCCGCCGATCCCCACCTCTCCTCTCGCCCCACTCCCTCCCCCCCGATCCAATCGGGATCGGGCCCGAACCCATCGCCGCCTCCCCGACGCATCACCTGCGCCGGCCCCCGACGTCGCCGCCTCGCCCTCGCCGCACGACGACCTCGTCGGCCCCTCCTCCTCGCCGGGCTGCCCCTCTCCGAGCTACATCGCCGGCCTGCTTCCTCCTCCCCACCGGCCTGCCTCTTCTTCGCCACGTCGTCCCCGACCCCCTCCTCGACCCCCGTTGCCCTGTCCTCTGCAACCCACGGTGAGGCCCTCGGCCTCCTCTTCCCCTCTCCGCCGCTCGTCGTGCTCCTCGCTACGACCCCGCCCCGTGCTGCTCTGCAGCGTGCGCGACGAGCCCACGCGCCCGTCGCCTTGGCCGTGCCCATGTTTCCCCCCCGCTCTGCTCCGCCTCCGGCCGCGACCAAGCTCGCATCCGCTTGGCCCGCCTTCCCTGCTCCCGTGGGCGCCGAGCCTCCCCACCGGCTCCGGCGTGAGCCCCCCCCGCTGTTGCTAAGGCCACTGCAACCGCCGTGCGCACGCGTCGCCGCCCCTGGTGCCACTTCGCCCCTGGTGTTGGCGCCGTCGTCTCGCCCCCCCGCCTCCGCCTCTGGCCCCGCAGGCCACCGCCACGCCGGCGGCCAGTTCTGCCACCCCGCGGCGTCTCGGGTCTGCCCTGCGGGTGCAAACGCCCGGGCGCCCGCTGCCCGTGGCCCCGCTAGCGCCCGATCCACTAGGCCCCCTAGGGTCAATGACAGGAGGGCCCGCGCCCCAGAACGTTTTAGTTAAAAAAAAAGAGGGAATTAAAGAATTAAAAGAAAAATATAAAATAAAATATGATAATAAGTAATAAAAATAATTAATTAATTAATTAACTTAATTAATTCTGATTAAAATAAACGATTAAGATTAATTAACCTAATGATTAATTAACCTAATTAACTACTGTTAATTATCTAATTAATTAGTATGACAGTGGGGCCCACCCACTAATTAATTTTGATTAATTTAATTAAATTGTTAAATTAAAATTTGTCACTGACCAGTGGGGCCCACTGGTCAGGTTGACCAGTCAACCATGTTGACTGCTGACGCCAGCATGACATCATGCTGATGTCATAAATCTAATTTCGAATTTATTTAAATAGTTAATTAAATTCCAAAATTATTAAAATCCTTTAAAAATCATATCTTTTAATCCGTAACTCGGATTAAAATATTTTCAACATGAAAGTTGCTCAGAACGACGAGACGAATCCGGATACGCGGTCCGTTCGTCCGCCACACCCCCCTAACCTATCGAACCCGCAACTTTCCCCCTCCGGCTCCTCTGCCCGAAAACACGAAACACCGGGAATACGTTCCCGGATGATTCCCCCCTTAACCAGTACCACCTCATACCACGTTAGGGCACGCCTAGCATCGTTACTTGTCGTGTCATGCATCGATATGCTTTTGTTTGCATTGTATTCATTGTTTCTTCCCCCTTTTCTCTCCGGTAGACTACGAGACCGACGCTGCTGCTGACCAGTTCGACTACGGAGTTGACGACCCCTCTCTCTTGCCAGAGCAACCAGGCAAGCCCCCCCCTTGATCACCAGATATCGCCTATTCTCCTCTATACTGCTTGCATTAGAGTAGTGTAGCATGTTACTGCTTTCGTTAATCCTATTCTGATGCATAGCCTGACATTGTCGCTACATCTGTTGATACCTTACCTGCAATCCTAAATGCTTAGTATAGGATGCTAGTTTATCATCATTGGCCCTACATTCTTGTCAGTCTGCCTTGCTATACTATCGGGCCGTGATCACTTGGGAGGTGATCACGGGTATATACTATACATACATACATACTATACAGATGGTGACTAAAGTCGGGTCAGCTCATTGAGTACCCGCAAGTGCTTCTGACGAGGGGGCTGAAAGGACAGGTGGCTCCATCCCGGTAGAGGTGGGCCTGGGTTCCCGACGGCCCTCGACTGTTACTCTGTGGCGGAGCGACAGGGCAGGTTGAGACCACCTAGGAGACAGGTGGGCCTGGCCTTGTTCGGCGTTCGCGGATACTTAACACGCTTAACGAGATCTTGGTATTTGATCTGAGTCTGGCTACGAGCCTATACGCACTAACCATCTACGTGGGAGTAGTTATGGGTATCCCGACGTCGTGGTATCAGCCGAAGCACTTCAGACGTCAGCGACGGAGCGGCGCGCGCCGGATTGGAACGTAAGCCTGCTCTTGTATTAAGGGGGCTAGTTCTGCTTCCGGCCGCCCTCGCAACGTGCAGGTGTGCTATGGGCGATGGGCCCAGACCCCTGTGCGCTTAGGTTTAGACCGGCGTGCTGGCCTCTCTGTTTTGCCTAGGTGGGGCTGCGACGTGTTGATCTTCCGAGGCCGGGCATGACCCAGGAAAGTGTGTCCGGCCAAATGGGATCGAGCGTGTTGGGCTATGTGGTGCACCCCTGCAGGGAAGTTTTAATCTATTCGAATAGCCGTGATCTTCGGTAACAGGACGACTTGGAGTTGTACCTTGACCTTATGACAACTAGAACCGGACACTTAATAAAACACACCCTTCCAAGTGCCAGATACAACCGGTGGTCGCTCTCTCTCAGGGATACGAGGAGGGGATCGCCGGGTAGGATTATGCTATGATGCTACTTGGAGATGCTACTTGGAGGACTTCAATCTGCTCTCTTATACTTGATGCAAGACGAAGGTGACCAGAAGCGTAGTCTTCGACAAGACTAGCTATCCCCCTCTTATTCTGGCATTCTGCAGTTCAGTCCACTGATATGGCCTCCTTACACATATACCCATGCATATGTAGTGTAGTTCCTTGCTTGCGAGTACTTTGGATGAGTACTCACGGTTGCTTTCTCCCCCTTTTTCCCCCTTTCCTTTCTTTCTGGTTGTCGCAACCAGATGCTGGAGCCCTGGAGCCAGACGCCACCGTCGACGACGACTACTATCCCGGAGGTGCCTACTACTACGTGCAGCCCGCTGACGACGACCAGGAGTAGTTAGGAGGATCCCAGGCAGGAGGCCTGCGCCTCTTTCGATCTGTATCCCAGTTTGTGCTAGCCTTCTTAAGGCAAACTTGTTTAACTTATGTCTGTACTCAGATATTGTTGCTTCCGCTGACTCGTCTATGATCGAGCTCTTGTATTCGAGCCCTCGAGGCCCCTGGCTTGTAATATGATGCTTGTATGACTTATTTTTATTTGTAGAGTTGTGTTGTGATATCTTCCCGTGAGTCCCTGATCTTGATCGTACACATTTGCGTGCATGATTAGTGTACGATTGAATCGGGGGCGTCACAAGTTGGTATCAGAGCCGACTGCCTGTAGGAATCCCCCTTCCACACTCCTTGGCCGAAGTCGAGTCTAGACATTGCAAAACTTTTACTAACATGGCTGTGTGTCTTACGGGCACACGTCGCCATTGGGTGGTATTAGGATCTTTTACTCCTCGACCTTTACTCTGGGACTCTGAACTCTCTTCTACTCGGGTTAAACAATTTTACTAACTCTGACTCTAGATTCTCGATAATACTTTCTCCCGGAGAGCCTCTTCAGTCCGGATGATTACTTGGTGCACCGAAGGATTCTGAAGATACCTTCTGATATTCTCTTGAGACCTTGTGCCAATCGCGTTTGCAATTCACCTTCCACCGCAAACCCTTATGGATAACTACTTGCATTTGTTATTCTTACATTCATCCCCAGTGGTCTTGTTATTACAAGATACCCTGAAAAACTCGTCGTGGTTTCGATAATCCCTTGAGCTTACTGCCTTGCTGTTCTTGTCACTTGAATACCCCTACGGTTAATTCTCGCATTTATCGAGTATCCGCCCATCCCCCAGTTGTTCATGAGTTACACAAAAGTCTTCGAAATACCACCCGATATTCCAAAAATCCTCAGCAACCTATTGCTCTGGAATTTCTTGTTTGCTTTCATTATGATTAAACCCATAAGTATAGAAATCTTATTGACATTCCTTGTCATTATCATTTTGGGTCTATTGACTCAATATGTTTGCGAATACACGCAATCATCATTGATCCTTATAAATTACTTTTCCGGCTGAGCTGCCATTCTTTTAACTGGAATTGGTTCTCGACCAATCGAATTGTCTTTGATTGTACCCTAAGGCTATTCAACTTATCCACCCCTAATCAGAGCATTGCTTCTGATCCCTTGATTTGGGAATCATAATTCCTTTGCATTTGACAATTGAGTTAGTCAGTTGTTTCTATAATTTGACCTCCTTGCATTCTTCTTCCTCTAGTGGAGTACTGATGCTCACGTCAGATCCCTTGTGGACCACCAGATCCTTTGTTGGATTTTATCTGACAACGCCCTTCATATTCAATAACCTTGTGAGCCTTTCCTCTGATACATAATGCCTTTGGTAAATTGTATCGTCTACTTTCTCAACCATGCTCTGCCTTCGAGCTTGAGTTAATTACTTCTAAAGATTTTGGTATATGTTTCTAAGAAGCCCGTATGGATTGAACATATGCCTTCTCTAAACCGTGTGAACCCGAAAGTTTTCACGAGTCATACTCTTCTGGTGCTTCACCAGATAAAATTTCAACACTGCAACTTCATCGAACGTGAGAAGTGAATGAAATGTTATGCATTGGAGAAGTGGGAGTCGACCTTGAACTTGTGTTCATGCCCATGGACACGATGTAGATCTTATCATTAAAGCTTCTCTTAAATAAATTATTCCTTTGGTATAAGTTCATCTTATATCTAGGATCTAGCCTTTTGCAACCGTGGTTCCGACCATGATTGTTCTTCTTTGTTCTCCTTTCTCGGACAAGTCAAAATAATTGTCTTCTATGGATCAATACACCAGTCCAACCTTTACTTTGATCTTGTGTCGGGTATTACCCCCCCTGTATCTCGAGATTATCATGGAACAACATAACTTCTTATGAGTTGTTCATCAAGTGCTACCTTCCCACTGAATCCAATTTTTCACGGGCTCTGAGTTATTAAACACTCAAAGACACCGATAACTGAACCGAGTCTGCATTACGGTTCAACGACACTTGATAATCTTCTTTAAGTACGAGTTTGTACCCGATCACATCATTCCTAGCCTGATCGGCTATATCATTATCATGCTAAATTTTAACTGTGCTACCCGGTCCTTCTTCTCGGAGCACAATTTTCGACGATGAATTAACCTTACGTCGATCCTCATCGGCATATCATTTCGCCTTGAACAACAAGCTTGGTTTCGAGTTTGTGTCGTACCCTTGGTTCCAATAACCTTTCACTTCATCATTACTTTGACTTGATGTCGTCGCCGATCGATTACATCTTCCTGAACTCTCTCGACAAAGGTGTCGTGATCATCAACATTCCGAGCTCATCCAGGATATCAATTGAATTTATGATGAGAAATACCATCCTTGCCCTCGATGAATTGTATTATCATCGACCACTTTATTGCCTTCCGTTCAACACAAGTTGTTCGTGTTTTGTGTAAACCTTGGGATCCTTGCTACCCAGCAGTTGATCTTCCTTACCTCGGAAGTATTACCATCTCCTTTTGTCAAGGGTGTGGTGAGAATTTCACCACCTCTTAAGAATTCTTGATATCATAATACTTCTTGCCATCTTCGTTCATTCCTTGGCCCCCGTATTGTTTTCAACCGGAATACCGATAATTGAGCTATGTCGTGTGAATTCAAAACTTCTAGCAAGCCTCTTGCTTTGAAGTGAAATTCTTAGACTATCGATTATTGAATCACCATTCCGACGTCGGTCGTGCAACCCAGCCCATACTTCGGGTGCACCTTTCAACCAATGGTTAAATGTGTATGTTTTCCTCGAGCATACATCATTATGCCATTTGAGCTGACAAATGTCATCTTCTTGTTCACATTATCGTGGAAATCCATCCGTTTGGAATTCTCGATGAATTGTCGCTGAGTCCATCAGCCACCTTCTCATCCCCTCTGTGGTTTAAGGGTGAACTATTGCTTCAAGAACCCGCTCCCGTAGTTCGTTTCCTGAGAATCTTGAAATGCCACTTCGTCTATTTGTGTTACACCTTTTCTTCTCGGACATCCTGAGTCTGAGGTATCATGACACCAATCGGATCTGAATCTCGGTCAGATATGATGGTTGGGACAACTTTCCAAGAGTTATGGTGATGATCCTTTGATGACCCGGTAGCATGATGTCATGCCTAGCACCCCCCCCCCCCGGCTGGAGGACCTATCATTATAGATTCCTTTTCAGCAAGGTTATCCGTTCATCCATGGGGAAATTGTAAGACTTATTCTACAAGTTATTCCTGATGGATCCTTCGTGTTTCCAAAGTTTGATCTTCACCTGAAGACCATGTCAATGCTACCTCGAAGCATGTCAATGGTACTCTGATTTTCAACAGGAACATTTGAAGCACGATGCTAAATTTTGTTTATCATTTATCCTAACACCGTTGTATGGGTAATATCATGAGATTCCTCCCCCTTTACCTAAATGGTTGTCTACTTTATATCCTGTCATGGATATCTTGCTCTGCTTGTCCTTGGGAAGGATATACCCCTGAATTATGTGTTTTAACACATTTTTCTTTCCATTGTTCTGTTTAATCTGATATTCATATTTTCCTTTCCATTGTTGTGTTTGTCATTCTTGTGATCTATATAATCTAAGCAGTAAAGATTCACTGCTTATGTAAACACCTCGATGTATAATTGGTCAGTAAGACCCTGTTACGATTGTTGATGGTATTCCGGTAACCACCGATGGACGAGAACTTTGCCTATTGGCCCGCCTCGTTCAACGAGCAGGAAAATGGTTCTCTTCGTCCCTCGCCCTTGGTATCGATGTTGTTGCCGACATATCTGACAGGCTACCCTTTGACACGCCTTGCTATCATGACCGTGCAAAATGTCGGCCCCCTTCCTACTTTCAACCACATGGTGGGCCCATAACCCACAGTTCCACAGGATCGAAACCTGACTCTCCTGTACACCCCTGTTGCCCAAGTTATTCCTCGTGCTTGACTTCGTATGTAATTCGCGAGCCATCTTCCGAGTGATCATCAAATCTGTTACCGGACACAATACTTATTCCCGATCGCTTTGAGCCCCTTTCACGCCCTGTTTCAGGCATCGAACGGTTGCCTGCTCGCTCGAAACTTCCCATGAAACCTCATTACCTTGCTCTCGATATTTTCTTAAGTTTCAATTCGAGAGTTACGTTCTGCCACCTTCCCCGATGTTATCGACCAGATAGTCAACCTTGTAGCGGTTCGTTCTCCCGGAATACCCCCCTTATTCTTTCGTAAGTACGATGGAGATCCTGAAGAAAGGACGGCAACTTCATCATGATGCTTTGGAATAAAGAATTGAAGACATCAACGAAAGGGATTAACTTCTTCGAGAAGAATCATTAGAATTTCGTAACCTATTCTTCCCCCTTACTCCCCTCTTAAATCTCGGGACGAGATTTCTTGTAGTGGAGGAGAATTGTGACGCCCGGGTAATTAAGCTATAGTAAACCATTGCTAAGGATGCCACGTCACCTCGATTACCGTTGATAATCTCACGCCGGTTCGAAAACCAGTTCAAATTTCAAATTTAAAATAACGTCAAACAGTAAAGGTTTTCAAACATTAAAACTAAATTGTTCATCAAGTGGCAAATAATCCTAACTAACTGAGGTGAAGAAACCACATTTTTATAAAAGTTCTAAATGCATTTAATTAATTAAACAGTAGGTAAGACAAATACATAAATGCTTTGGTATTTTATAAAATACTAAACTATATTATTTGGGGGTTACACCTTTTTGTGGTAGAGGTATAATTAGTGTTACTTTTTAAGGTACAACTTTTATGCTTTATAAAACTAGAATAAAATAAAACAGTAACAGAAAAGAAATAAAATAGAAAAACAAACTAAAAAAAAAGGGAAAAAGAAACCCCCCAAACCCCCGGGCCAACTGACCCAGCTAGCCAACCGGCCGGCCCAGTCGGCCAGCCCACCCCGGCCGGCCCACCTCTCCCCACATAACCCCCCCACCCCCAGGCCAACCCTAGCCGCCACCCACTCCCCCCCCTCGTCCCACTCCTCCCTCGTCCTTCCCCGATCTAGATCGGGGCAACCCACGATCCCATCGGCGCCCCACGCCCCGCCGATCCCCACCTCTCCTCTCGCCCCACTCCCTCCCCCCCCGATCCAATCGGGATCGGGCCCGAACCCATCGCCGCCTCCCCGACGCATCACCTGCGCCGGCCCCCGACGTCGCCGCCTCGCCCTCGCCGCACGACGACCTCGTCGGCCCCTCCTCCTCGCCGGGCTGCCCCTCTCCGAGCTACATCGCCGGCCTGCTTCCTCCTCCCCACCGGCCTGCCTCTTCTTCGCCACGTCATCCCCGACCCCCTCCTCGACCCCCGTTGCCCTGTCCTCTGCAACCCACGGTGAGGCCCTCGGCCTCCTCTTCCCCTCTCCGCCGCTCGTCGTGCTCCTCGCTACGACCCCGCCCCGTGCTGCTCTGCAGCGTGCGCGACGAGCCCACGCGCCCGTCGCCTTGGCCGTGCCCATGTTTCCCCCCCGCTCTGCTCCACCTCCGGCCGCGACCAAGCTCGCATCCGCTTGGCCCGCCTTCCCTGCTCCCGTGGGCGCCGAGCCTCCCCACCGGCTCCGGCGTGAGCCCCCCCGCTGTTGCTAAGGCCACTGCAACCGCCGTGCGCACGCGTCGCCGCCCCTGGTGCCACTTCGCCCCTGGTGTTGGCACCGTCGTCTCGCCCCCCCGCCTCCGCCTCTGGCCCCGCAGGCCACCACCACGCCGGCGGCCAGTTCTGCCACCCCGCGGCGTCTCGGGTCTGCCCTGCGGGTGCAAACGCCCGGGCGCCCGCTGCCCGTGGCCCCGCTAGCGCCCGATCCACTAGGCCCCCTAGGGTCAATGACAGGAGGGCCCGCGCCCCAGAACGTTTTAGTTAAAAAAAAAGAGGGAATTAAAGAATTAAAAGAAAAACATAAAATAAAATATGATAATAAGTAATAAAAATAATTAATTAATTAATTAACTTAATTAATTCTGATTAAAATAAACGATTAAGATTAATTAACCTAATGATTAATTAACCTAATTAACTACTGCTAATTATCTAATTAATTAGTATGACAGTGGGGCCCACCCACTAATTAATTTTGATTAATTTAATTAAATTGTTAAATTAAAATTTGTCACTGACCAGTGGGGCCCACTGGTCAGGTTGACCAGTCAACCATGTTGACTGCTGACGCCAGCATGACATCATGCTGATGTCATAAATCTAATTTCGAATTTATTTAAATAGTTAATTAAATTCCAAAATTATTAAAATCCTTTAAAAATCATATCTTTTAATCCGTAACTCGGATTAAAATATTTTCAACATGAAAGTTGCTCAGAACGACGAGACGAATCCGGATACGCGGTCCGTTCGTCCGCCACACCCCCCTAACCTATCGAACCCGCAACTTTCCCCCTCCGGCTCCTCTGCCCGAAAACACGAAACACCGGGAATACGTTCCCGGATGATTCCCCCCTTAACCAGTACCACCTCATACCACGTTAGGGCACGCCTAGCATCGTTACTTGTCGTGTCATGCATCGATATGCTTTTGTTTGCATTGTATTCATTGTTTCTTCCCCCTTTTCTCTCCGGTAGACTACGAGACCGACGCTGCTGCTGACCAGTTCGACTACGGAGTTGACGACCCCTCTCTCTTGCCAGAGCAACCAGGCAAGCCCCCCCCTTGATCACCAGATATCGCCTATTCTCCTCTATACTGCTTGCATTAGAGTAGTGTAGCATGTTACTGCTTTCGTTAATCCTATTCTGATGCATAGCCTGACATTGTCGCTACATCTGTTGATACCTTACCTGCAATCCTAAATGCTTAGTATAGGATGCTAGTTTATCATCATTGGCCCTACATTCTTGTCAGTCTGCCTTGCTATACTATCGGGCCGTGATCACTTGGGAGGTGATCACGGGTATATACTATACATACATACATACTATACAGATGGTGACTAAAGTCGGGTCAGCTCATTGAGTACCCGCAAGTGCTTCTGACGAGGGGGCTGAAAGGACAGGTGGCTCCATCCCGGTAGAGGTGGGCCTGGGTTCCCGACGGCCCTCGACTGTTACTCTGTGGCGGAGCGACAGGGCAGGTTGAGACCACCTAGGAGACAGGTGGGCCTGGCCTTGTTCGGCGTTCGCGGATACTTAACACGCTTAACGAGATCTTGGTATTTGATCTGAGTCTGGCTACGAGCCTATACGCACTAACCATCTACGTGGGAGTAGTTATGGGTATCCCGACGTCGTGGTATCAGCCGAAGCACTTCAGACGTCAGCGACGGAGCGGCGCGCGCCGGATTGGAACGTAAGCCTGCTCTTGTATTAAGGGGCTAGTTCTGCTTCCGGCCGCCCTCGCAACGTGCAGGTGTGCTATGGGCGATGGGCCCAGACCCCTGTGCGCTTAGGTTTAGACCGGCGTGCTGGCCTCTCTGTTTTGCCTAGGTGGGGCTGCGACGTGTTGATCTTCCGAGGCCGGGCATGACCCAGGAAAGTGTGTCCGGCCAAATGGGATCGAGCGTGTTGGGCTATGTGGTGCACCCCTGCAGGGAAGTTTTAATCTATTCGAATAGCCGTGATCTTCGGTAACAGGACGACTTGGAGTTGTACCTTGACCTTATGACAACTAGAACCGGACACTTAATAAAACACACCCTTCCAAGTGCCAGATACAACCGGTGGTCGCTCTCTCTCAGGGATACGAGGAGGGGATCGCCGGGTAGGATTATGCTATGATGCTACTTGGAGATGCTACTTGGAGGACTTCAATCTGCTCTCTTATACTTGATGCAAGACGAAGGTGACCAGAAGCATAGTCTTCGACAAGACTAGCTATCCCTCTCTTATTTTGGCATTCTGCAGTTCAGTCCACTGATATGGCCTCCTTACACATATACCCATGCATATGTAGTGTAGTTCCTTGCTTGCGAGTACTTTGGATGAGTACTCACGGTTGCTTTCTCCCCCCTTTTTCCCCCTTTCCTTTCTTTCTGGTTGTCGCAACCAGATGCTGGAGCCCTGGAGCCAGACGCCACCGTCGACGACGACTACTATCCCGGAGGTGCCTACTACTACGTGCAGCCCGCTGACGACGACCAGGAGTAGTTAGGAGGATCCCAGGCAGGAGGCCTGCGCCTCTTTCGATCTGTATCCCAGTTTGTGCTAGCCTTCTTAAGGCAAACTTGTTTAACTTATGTCTGTACTCAGATATTGTTGCTTCCGCTGACTCGTCTATGATCGAGCTCTTGTATTCGAGCCCTCGAGGCCCCTGGCTTGTAATATGATGCTTGTATGACTTATTTTTATTTGTAGAGTTGTGTTGTGATATCTTCCCGTGAGTCCCTGATCTTGATCGTACACATTTGCGTGCATGATTAGTGTACGATTGAATCGGGGGCGTCACAACCCAAAAGGCATGACTAACCACTCATATAATCCAAACTTAATTTTAAATGTTGTTTTCCATTCATCTCCCAATTTCATACGAATTTGATGGTAGCCACTACGCAAATCAACTTTGGAGAATATTGTAGAGCCACTCAATTCATCAAGCATATCATCTAGCCTAGGAATAGGATGACGATAACGAATAGTAATATTATTAATGCCTCTACAATCAACACACATACGTGATGTACCATCCTTTTTCGGCACTAGAATAATAGGAACAACACAAGGACTAAGGGATTCGCGTATATAACCTTTGTCGAGAAGCTCTTGTACTTGACGCATAATCTCCTTCGTCTCCTCTGGATTGGTACGGTATGGTGCACGGTTTGGCAGTGAAGCACCGGGAATTAAGTCAATCTGATGCTCAATCCCTCGAATAGGCGGTAATCCCGGTGGCACGTCTTGTGGAAAAACGTCAGCGAACTCCTGCAAAATGTTAGTGACAGCAGGAGGCAAAGAGGAAGGCACGTCCTCGAATGAAAATAATGCCTCTTTGCACACAAAAGCATAGCAAACAGATTTGCTGAAATCTAGCTCATCAATATCAGATTTGGTGGCAAATAAACATGCACTTTTCAATTTAATTTCAGAAGCAACACTAGGTGGTTTATTATTAGGCTTCATTTGTTGCTCAAATTCTTTTGCCACAATCTGATTTTCACTCTTATTCTTCTCCTGTTTTGCTTTATTAGCTCTATTAATATCATCTTTCAAAATGGAATCAGGAGTCATAGGAAGCAAAGTAATATTTTTATCCTTATGAACAAGAGTATAGTGATTGTTTCTACCATGGTGTACATAATTTTTATCAAATTGCCATAGTCTACCAAGTAATAAGGAACATGCTTGCATAGGTACCACATCACAATCAACATAATCAGCATATGTAGAGATACTAAAATGCACACGAACAGTACGTGTTACCTTAACCTTGCCGCTGTTGTTGAACCATTGGATGTAGTAAGGATGTGGATGTGGTCTTGTGGTGAGAGAAAGCTTCTCCACCATCTCCATGCTAGCCAAGTTGTTGGAGCTCCCTCCGTCTATTATGATGCGCACAGAACGTTCCTTCACAACTCCCTTGGTATGGAACAAATTGTGCCTCTGATTTTGCTCAGCTTGTGTGACCTGCACACTCAAAACACGTTGAGCAACTAAACATTCATACCTGTCAGCGTCTTCAGGAGCCATGTATTGCGTCTCATGATCAGAATCATCTCCACCATGTTCTTCACGTGTAATAAGAGCCAAAGTCTCCTCATCATAGTCACTAGCGGACTCATATCCACCACCCTCGGTAGCAATCATCACACACGGAGATTTGCATTCTCTCGCATAATGACCTCCTCCCTTACAACGACGACAAATAATATCACTTGTGTGCCGTGTTGATGCCCTGGAAGAAGAAGAACTCTGTGCAGGCCCGGCAGGTGCGCTCTTTGCAGATAATGCTGGTTGTTCCTGTTTTCTTGTATCACGGCTGTAGGAGGCACCTGATTGAGGTGCTGGTGCAGTTGAAGTAGAAGATGCACGCGGTGTCCATGATGAAGGTCGGCCTGCAGAAAAGTTAGTTCGTGCCAATGCTTGTCGATCCTGCACTTCACGTTCAGCTTTACAAGCAAGATGGAATAAACGAGTGATATTAGTATACTCCTTATAGTCTAGAATGGTCTGAATCTCTCTATTTAATCCACCCAGAAAACGTGCAAGCATAGCTTCATTCTCCTCAACAATACCACATCGAATCATGCCAGTTTGTAATTCCTGATAATATTCTTCTACAGAATTTTTTCCTTGTCTTAAACGCTGCAATTTTTGAAGCAATTCACGTTGATAATATGGTGGAACCCAACGCGTACGCATAGCAGTTTTCAAAGCAGCCCAAGTAGTTGGAATAGGATATAATCTACAATGTTCAGACCACCATACACATGCAAAACTAGTGAAAGCACAAACAGCAGCAGCAACCCGTCTCTCCTCGGGATATTGTAAACATGTAAAACGTTGTTCAGTTTCTAACTCCCAAGTAAGATATATATCAGGAACATATCTACCCTCAAATGGTGGAATATTCAATTTCAGTTTAGGAATATGGACATCATCTCGTACCTGAGGTGGTGGTGCAAGCCTACCATTACGAATATATACCTGAGGTCGACCTGCTGGTGGTGGTGCTGGTGGCTGCACGTAGTTTGGATTTTGATCAACCTCATCCTCATAATCTCCCACATAATCATCCTCCTCTGCATCAGTAGCATGAGCCACAGAAGTATCAACAGCAGCACCAACAGTTTGGCCAAACGCAAGAGGAACACGGCTCGCTCGGCGGAGGTCTGTTTCACGACGTGGAGGTAGTCGTTGTTGTTGTTGTTGGAGAGGTGCGTTAGGTGCAGCGGGTGGTGGTGGTGGAAGACGAGCGAGCAATTCATTAAACTTTTTATCGAGCTTTGTTTCGAACGTCTTCTCCATGCCATCTATCTTCTCCATGGCCTCTTCAAATCTGTTTAGCACATCTCGCACCTGTCCACTCATCATTTGCTGAAATTTATCATGCAAATCCTTATTCGTCATGTTCTCCCAGTCAGTCTCGTCGGCTTGTGATCCTGGCATGATTAGCAGCAATAGAAACACACAAGAATATGATCCTACAGACTACTAACAAGAGGTGGTGGTGGGTGTCACAAATCCGTCAAGCAAATCTCAAATTCTTACCAGTTCTTACCCAGCAGCAGGCGGTGATCGGCAACCGTTGTAGTCAAAAACTCTCAAAGCTTGGATAGAGCGATTACCAGGGAGAGTCAAACGCACGACGTAGATGTATGTGGAGCTGGGAAGGCTTATAATATGGTAGCAAAAAGGGTCAGCAATAATCAATTCAGAGATGCAAAGTTGAATAAACGCTCAATGACGGTACTGTGCTGGTCCTAGGCTAGACCGTGCTAGAGACGCGAGCCTAGAACACTAACAAAATCACGGCGCGACACGTAAACAAGGGAAAAGCACACTCTGGAATTATTTTTTTCGCTTTTCTTTTGCGCTGTTTTTTTTTTGCGAAAAATCACTATAATGGCGAGTGTCTCAAAACTCTTCCTAGGTCAAACTGACAGGATGGGCACGAAATTTTTTCGACCAATTTTTTTTTCGACTGCCCGGACCCAAAAACTGGAAACGGGTCAAAAAAAAACTTCCTATAATGGCACCTGTCTCAAAACACTTAGAAACACCTAAAAATAGGATAGCCAGAATTTTTTTCGAAAAATGCGTTTTCGAAATTTTTTGGGCCTAAACGGAGGGTGGTTTCCGGACTCTTTTTTTTCCGAAACCTACTCCGGCAAGGAAACACGAATCGGAAACTAGATGGATCTCGAAAACACACCTAATATGCAAGGAACTCGGATTGGTGGTGGATATATGGTGGTGGTATATGGCAGCGGTGGTGGTATATGGCAGCGGTGGTAATATATGGATATGGATCGGTGGTGGTATATGGATACGGATTGGTGGTGGTATATGGATACGGATTCAGAGCGGTGGTGGTAGGTGACAGGGGCGATGATGATGGTGCGGTGGCGGCGTGACAACTTATGACCAGAACTCGAAACTCTAAAAGACTAACGCTAAGACCAGCAACTAGATACGATGATGCAACCGCAAATTCAACAAAGCAAAACCCTAAAAAGATTATGCAAAGGCTCAGATTGGTTCGGATATGATGAACTAACCCTATTTTTTTGGCTTTTTCGTGGACTGTAGGTATGAAGAACAGACTCGATCTAAACTACGAAAAACTGTAAAATCTCACCGAGCAACCTGGAAATCTGATACCACTTGATAGAGGCAAAGGTGTCCCGTCTTTCAATGAGATGATGGATATCGCTTTGGTGGAAGTCGACTTTGACGATCCGACTACAAACGTGCGAGGACGTCGCGCCTTAGCAATCGCTAAACCAACTCCGAGAGGTTATTGACCACGCCGGAGCACGATCAACCTGACCACGAGGGTCTGTTTCCTGCGAGCAAACGAAGAACAAGCAAGAAACTAAGATTGCAATCTGGATATTGCGAATATAAGATGAAAGCTTTATTGATCAAGGCGGGGTTCTGTGACGCCTTTGTCTGGTCGTTGAACACAAACGAAGTACGCGAAGTTGCAGCTATGGCGAACTTTAATCTAAACAAAACCCAAGTTCTAAACGGTGCCCTAAGGGCTGTATATATGGAGGAAGAGAGGGGGAATTTCGTGGCCCTTGGTGGAGGGGTCCGAAATCAACCCCATCTCTTGTTTCCCCACACATACGGACTCTAAAAATAGCCTATACTTATGTATTTCGAAATTACATGGGCCTGGCCCAATAAAAAGGTGACGCAACACCTATAATAGCCTCTGGACGAAATTTATGAAGTGACATCTTGTATATTTCGTCCAAGGCTTCATGCACTCGTTATGGTGGCTTCAAAGACCTGAAATCATCACTTGTAACTCTGTTCTTGTTCCCCTTGCGCATGCCATCATCTCCATGCTTGTTCTTACTCCAATGTTCATCCTTCTCCAAGCTAGGACCTTCATTTGTAAGCAAAACAAATGTATCCAATTTAGGCAGCATCATATTCTCATGAACATTAGAATCATTACCAAGAAACGAAAGTACCTGGTAATTTAGTTGGCGTGCGCGAGCTCTAGTAATTGGTCCAGTATGTATAGTAGCAGGGGCTGTGGGTGTAACAATGTTATTCATGTCCTCATCAGTGTCCATGATGAAGATCGACCTGCAGAAAAATTAGTTCGAGCCAATGCCTGTCGATCCTGCACTTCACGTTTAGCTTTGCAAGCAAGATGGAATAAATGAGTGATATTAGTATACTCCTTATACTCTAGAATTGTTTGAATCTCTTTAGTTAATCCACCCATAAAACGTGCAAGCATAGCTTCATTATCCTCAACAATACCACATCTAATCATGCCAGTTTGTAATTCCTGATAATATTCTTCTACAAAAAAATTTCCTTGTCTTAAACACAACAATTTTTGAAGCAATTCACGTTGATAATATGGTGGAACCCAACGAGTACGCATAGCAGTTTTCAAAGCAGCCCAAGTAGTTGGAATATGATATAATCTACAATGTTTAGACCACCAAAGAGAAGCAAAACTAGTGAATTCACAAACAGCAGCTGCAACACGTCTCTCCTCTAAATATTTTAAGCCTGTGAAACCTTGTTTAGTTTCTAACTCCCAAGTAAGATATACATCAGGAATGTATCTACCCCAAATGGTGGGATATTCAATTTCAGTTTAGGAATATGGTCATAATCTTGTACCTGAGGTGGTAGTGCAGGCGTACCATTGCGATTATATGCCTATGGACGACCTGGTGCTGGTGGTTGCACGTAGTTCTGATTTTGATCAACCTCATCCTCGTAATCGCCCACATAATCGTCATCCTCCTCGGCACTAGCAGCATCAGTAGAACGAGCCAAAGAAGAATCAGCAGTAGGTACAGCAACACCAGAAGTTTGGCCATCCTTAAGAGGAACACGCTTCGCTTGTCCAAACTAATTCGGAAGGAGGTGTTGTTGTTGTCGTTGCAAAGGTGCGATAGGTGCAGCAGTGGTGGTTGGGGAAGATGCTTGATCAATTCATTAAACTTGTTATCCAGCTTTGTCTCGAACGACTTCTCCAAAGCACCTATCTTCTCCATAGCCTCTTCAAAGCTGTTTAGCACATCTCCCACCTGGTCACTCATCATTTGCTAAAATTTATCATGCAACTCCTTGTTCGTCATGTTCTCCCAGTCGATCTCGTCGGCTTGTGGTCCTGCCATGGTTGGCAGCAATAGAAACACACAAGAATATGATCCTACAGACTACTAGAAAGTGGCGGGATATCACAAATCCGTCAAGCGAATCTCAAATTCTTACTAGTTCTTTCCCAGTAGCAGGTGGTGATCGGCAACCGTTGTAGTCAAAACTCTCAAAGCTTGGACAGAGGGATTACCAGGTGGTGTCAAACGCACGACGTAGATGTATGTGGAGCTGGGAATGCTTATAATAGGGAGGATAATTGATTTTATGCCCCTAGTTGGGTCACACTCGGCAGGTTTACCCCTAGTTTCCGAAAACACTTGTTCCTGACCAAACCACTTTGGTCCTCTTATGCTATTGCCCTTTGACCATTTGACCATCACTTCGAAAACTTCATAAAAAATTCATACTAACTCAGAAAAATTCAAATAAGATATCAAAATGTTCAAAAAAGCATCACCTATGTGTGCATATCATTTGCATTCATGAAAAAAGTGTTGGCCAGTCCCCATTTTAGTTTTAGCTCATATCATCTTAGCATGAAAAGTAAAATCTAAAAAAGTTCTAAAAGTTCTAAAAAAATTGGTGGCAAACTTTGACCAATATTTTGAGTGATTGCCAAGTTTCATAAGGGAATGACATTCGTGGAAGTCGTGGCAAAAAAGAAAAAATCAATGCTTGAAAATTTCATTTTTTACCACGACTTCCATGAATGCCATTCCCTTATGAAACTTGGCAAGCACTCAAAACATTGGTCAAAGTTTTCCACCAAATTTGTTTTAGATTTTTTTAGATTTTACTGTTCATGCTAAGATGATATGAGCTAAAACTGAGATAGGGACTATCAAACACTTTTTTCGTGAATGCAAATGACATGCACATATAGGTGATGCTTTTCTAAACATTTTGATATCTTATTTGAATTTTTCTGAGTTAGTATGAATGTTTTATGAAGTTTTCAAAGTGATGGTGAAACAGTCAAAGGGCAAAAGCATAAGAGGAGCAAAGTGGTTTGGGTAGGAACAAGTGTTTTTGGAAACTAGGGGCAAACCTGCCGAGTGGGACACAACTAAGGGCACCAAAATTAATTATCCCCGTATACTATAGTAGCAAAAAGGGTCAGCAATAATCAATTCACAGATGCAAAGTTGAATAAACGCTCAACGACGGTACTGTGCTGGTCCTAGGCTAGACCGTGCTAGAGACGAGAGCCTAGAACACTAACAAAATGACGGCGCTGCATGGAAACACGGGAAAAGCACACTCTGAAAAAAAATTGCTCTTTTTTTGCGCTCCTCTTATTTATTTATTTTGCCGAAAATCACTATAATGACGAGTGTCTCAAAACTCTTCCCAAGTCAAGATAACATGATAGACACAAAATTTTTGCGATCAATTTTTTTCGACTGTCAGGACCCAAAAACTGGAAATGGCTCAAAAAAAACTTTCTATAATGGCGACTGTCTCAATACACTTAGAAACACCTAAAAATATGGTAGCCAGATTTTTTTTTGTCAAGTGCGTTTTTGGAAAATTTTGGGCCTAAACGGAGGGTGGTTTCCGGGCTTTTTTTGGAAACCAACCTCTTCTACAGACGACAAAGATTGCTGGAATCTGAAACCTACTCAGACAAGGAAAACACAAATCCGTGAACAGATGGATCTTGAAAGTAAACCTAATATGAGATGTACTCAGAGTGGTGGTGTTATATGGACGTGGGTCGATGGTGGTAAATGGACTCGGATCGGTGTTGATATATGGACTCAGAGCGGTAGCGGATAAGCAGTGATGGTAGAAGGCAGGGGCGATGTATCTGGTGTGGTGGTGGTATATGGCAGCGGATAATGATGGCGCGGCGGTAGTGTGAATACCCGTGAACAGAACTCAAAACTCTAAAAGACTTGACGCTAAGAGCAACTAGACACGACGATGCTACCGAAAATTCAACAAAGCAAAATACTGAAAATACTATGCAATGGTTCAGACTGGTTCGGATATGATGAACTAACCCTAAATCTTTTTGTGGCTTTTTCGTGGACTGTAGGTATGATAATAGACTCGATCTAAACTACGAAAAACTATAAAATCTCACCGAGCAACCTAGAAATCTGATACCACTTGATAGAGGCAAAGGTGTCCCATCTTTTGATGAGATGGTGGCTATCGTTTCCTGTGGGACTCAACCTTGACGATCCGACTACGAACGTGTGAGACGTCACGCCTTAGCAATCGCTAAACCAACTTTCGAGGGGTTATTGACCATGCCGGAGCATGATCAACCTGACCACGAGGGTCTGTTTTCCTGCGAGCAAATGAAGAATAAGCAAGAAACTGAGATTGCAATCTGGATATTGCTAATATAAGAGGAAAGCTTTATTAATGAAGGTGGGGTTCTGTGACGCCTTTGTCTGGTCGTTGAACACAAATGAAGTACGCGAAGTTGCAGCTATGGCGAACTTTAATTTAAACAAAACCCAAAGTCTAAACGGTGCCCTAAGGGCTGTATATATGGAGGAAGAGGCGGGGGGATTTCGTGGCCCTTGTGGAAGGGGTCCGAAACCAACCCTATCTCTTGTTTCTCCACACATACGAGTATTTTGAAATTACATGGGCCTGGCCCAATAATAAGGTGACGCTACACCTAGAATAGCCTCTGGACGAAATTTATGAAGTGACATCTTGTATATTTTGTCCAAGGCTTAATGCACTCATTATGGTGGCTTCAAACTCCTGAAATCATCTAACTTCGTTCTTGTTCCCCTTGCACATGCCACCATCTCCATGCTTGGTCTTGCTCCAGTGTTCTTCCCTCTTATCCAGGCTAGGCCCTTCATTTGTAAGCAAAACAAATGTATCCAATTTAGGCAGCATCATATTCTCATCAACATTAGAATCATTACCAAGAAACGAAAGTACCTGATAATTTAATTGACATGCGCGAGCTCTAGTAATTGGTCCAGTATATGTAGCGGTAGGGGCTGTGGGTGTCACAATGGTATTGATGTCCTCATCAAAGATGACTCTGAATGTGAATCTAAACCTAGCTACAAAACACTTGCTAAAATTGCAACTGAACAACAGAATGCCATGGAACATATTCAAAAGTTGTTAGACAAAAGTGATGACCTGTTGGAAGCGGAAATGACCCGAACTCAGTCCTTAATTGAAGACATTAAAAATCTTCATGTTAAGTACGAGGAACTTGAAAGTCGTCATGGAATGCTCTCAACTTCTCATGAAAAGCTCTCCTATGATTATCTTCAAAGGAAGCAAGAGTTTTAGAAATTGAGATCGGCTCATGAAGATCTTCAAAAGGAGAATGAGTCACTTTGCGCTTAACAGATCAGCCGCTTAGAAAGGATTTGAACCACCATGTCTAAAATGTCTTGAGTGTGATAATGTTGTCTCTATTGCTGAATGTTCAACTGTTGCTACTGTTGCAATATCTTCAACTGCTAATGTGGTAACTAACCCCTATGTTGAGGATACCACTACTATTGTTGATGAGAATGCCAGGTTGAAGTCATTGCTTGAGACAGGAATGTACAAAAGTCTCAAAGGGCATCAAACACTATGTGATGTCCTCAAAAAGCAGATCCTGAACCGAAACCCTAGGAAAGAAGGTGTTGGGTTCGAGAGGAAAATGAATGTTGATGGTTCTTACTGGATGCCTGAGCAGTACCCTAAAACCACATGGGTTGCTGCTAAGGGACCTTCAGTGGACCCATCTACCTTATCTGGCTTCACTAGTGCT
Organism: Triticum aestivum; assembly: GCF_018294505.1. Lineage (NCBI taxonomy): Eukaryota > Viridiplantae > Streptophyta > Magnoliopsida > Poales > Poaceae > Triticum > Triticum aestivum. The sequence goes on along the minus strand of NC_057804.1, from coordinate 316,434,422 downwards.
AACCTAATTATCATTGATGAATCCTTTGATGCAAACTATAAACTGTTCATGAATCAGATTGGTGAAGTGTTTGCCAGGTATATTGGTACTAACTGCAGGAATGGATCACCTCTTAAGAAGATCTGGGTACCCAAACATTGTCTCGAAAGTCTCTCCATGAATGTCGTCATGACACCACCAGGGAAGAAGACAAATCCCGGACCAAAGGCTTCATATGGTCCGAAGGCTTCCTACAGACTGAGGACTCACCTGAGTCACCCTAATGCCAATGTTTTGCAGGGAAGCCATACTCAGACTTTTGAATATGAGTGTGTTTCATCAAACCGTTATGTTCATAAGTCTAAGAACTTTTTTGCTTATTCTTATGAGAATTATCCTCCTCCTGCAAGGCTATTTGCTAGGGCTCCAAAGCCGAAATTCTCAGATGCTGCACTTAGACTCATTGCTTCTAAAACACACCTGAAGATGTGGGTGGTTAAGAAAACTTAACTCTCTTTTGCATGGAAAGGTCTCCAGCCGGAAATCAAAGGCATCTGATGCTTATGCTGGGGACCTTAAACGTCTTGTCGGACGCAAGATAAAATGTCCAAATGGTCTTACTATGTATTTCGTCCCGGGATTCCTTGGCAATCATCCTATTTATCCTAACCAAGATCTGAACTTTCATGTTCCGCTTGTTCGTCAAATGTTTCTGCTTCACAGCTCTCTTGGTGAAGCCTATCCCCCAAACTGTACTGTAGGATATGACACCAAGGGCTTCAGAATGGATTATGGATAGTGGTTGCACCAACCACATGATTGGTGACCAAAGCTTTCTGATGGATTCAACCCTACGCCCGTCTGATAAAAGTCACATCACATTTGCTGACACTGGTAAAAGCAAGGTATTGGGTCTTGGTAGAGTTGCAATCTCAAAGGATCAGCACATGGATAAAGTGATGCTTGTTGAATCCCTTGGTTTCAACTTAATGTCTGTGTCAATGCTATGTGATTTGAACATGATTGTGATATTTGGAAAATATCGTTGCCTTGTCCTTATGGAATCTGACAAATCTCTAGTCTTTGAAGGGTATCGAAAAGATGATCTGTATATGGTAGATTTCTCATCAGGACCACAGTTAGCCGTATGTCTTCTTGCAAAAGCTTCAAAGTGTTGGCTCTAGCATCAGAGGCTAGGACATGCTGGTATGAGGAACTTGTACACTCTCGCAAAGAAGAAGCATGTCATGGGTATCGAGGGCGTCAAGTTCAAGAAGGATCATCTGTGTGGTGCCTGTGAAGCTGGGAAGATGACTAGGGCCAAGCATCCCACGAAGACAATCATGACGACATCACAACCCTTCGAGCTGCTTCACATGGACTTATTCGGCCCTACTCACTACTCTACCCTTACTACTACTACTTGTCACTATGGCTTCGTCATTGTTGATGATTACTCGAGATATACATGGGTGCATATAATTCTCTACAAGATTAAAGTGCAGGATGTCTTCAGACGATTCGCCAATCGTGCCATGACGAACTATGGCGTCAAGATCAAGCACATCAGAAATGACAATGGCATAGAATTCAAGAACACATGCCTCAACACTTATCTTGATACACTGGGCATCACTCATGAGTTTTCTGCTCCTTACACACCTCAGCAGAATGGAATCGTGGAGCGCAAGAACAGAACCCTCATTGAGATGGCTCGGACGATGCTTGATGAGTACAAGACTCCAAGGAAGTTCTGGCCTGAAGCCATTGATACTGCATGCCATGTCATCAACCGTGTTTATGTTCACAAGCTTCTAAAGAAGACATCATATGAGCTGCTAACTGGTAAGAAGCCAAACGTCAGTTACTTTAGAGTATTTGGTGCTAGGTGCTGGATCAAGGATCCACATCACACTTCAAAATTTGCACCAAAAGCACATGAAGGTTTTATGCTTGGATACGGAAAGGATTTGCACTCCTACAGAGTATTCAACCTCTTTCACTATAAAGTGGTTGAAACTGTGGATGGTGCGGTTCGATGAGACTAATGGCTCGCAAAGAGAGCACCTGCCAAATGTGCTAGATGAAGTCCCTCCTAGTGAATCTATCAAGCTCATGGGTACTGGAGAAATCATACCTTCATAAGCTCAGGCTGAAGACAAACTCATCATTGCACCAAGTCAACCTGAAGACAATGCTCAGCCTGAAGTCAATGTTGAAGCTAAAGACAATGATCTGCAAGGGCAAAATCTTTGTCCAGTTCATCCCCGTGTTGCAAATGAAGTACATATTGAGAAGATAATTGATAGCATCAATGCACCTGGTCCACTCACTCGTTCAAGAGCAACACAACTAGCAAACTTTTGTGGGCACTTTGCATTTGTCTCTATATCTGAACCCAAGAAAGTTGATGAAGCCTTTATGGAACCTGAATGGATTTAAGCTATGCAATAAGAGCTTCATCAGTTCGAGCTGAACAATGTATGGGAACTGGTCAAGCGTCCTGATCCTTGCAAGCACAATATCATTGGCACCAAATGGATCTGTCGCAACAAACAAGATGAGCATGGTCAAGTTGTTAGAAACAAGGCTCGTCCGGTTGCTCAAGGCTACACTCAAGTAGAAGGAATTGACTTTGATGAAACATTTGCTCCCGTGGCAAGGCTTGAAGCCATTCGCATACTGCTAGCCTATGCCAACCACCACAACATTCTTCTGTACCAAATAGATGTGAAGAGTGCCTTTCTCAATGGCAAGATTGAAGAAGTGTATGTTGCACAACCACCTGGCTTTGAAGATCCAAAACATCCTGATATGGTATACAAGCTCAACAAGGCACTGTATGGCCTCAAACAAGCTCCTCGCGCTTGGTATGACACTCTCAAAGACTTCCTGAAGAGCAAAGCCTTCAAACCTGGTTCTCTAGATCTGACACTCTTCACGAAGACATATGACAGAGAACTGTTTGTGTGTCAAATCTATGTGGATGACATTATCTTCGGCTGCACTGGCAAAAGATACAGTGATGAGTTTGGACACATGATGCAAGAGCAATATCAGATGTCCATGATGGGTGAGCTGAAATTCTTCCTTGGTCTACAAATCCGTCAGCAGAGGAATGTCATCTTCATATCACAAGAGAAATACCTCAAAGATTGCCTGAAGAAGTTTGGAATGCAAGACTGCAAAGGATACACGACGCCAATGCCAACCAAAAGTCATCTCGGTCCTGACAACAATGGTAAAGAGTTCGATCAAAAGGTATACTGCTCCATGATTAGTTCCTTACTTTACTTATGTGCATCTAGGCCAGATATAATGCTTAGCGTTTGCATGTGTGCTCGATTCCAAGCGGCACCAAAGGAGTCGCATACTTCGATATTTGGCTTACACCCCAATGATAGGATTATGGTATCCAAAGGGCTCAACATTTGATCTGATTGGGTATTCTAATGCTGATTATGCTGGTGACAAGGTTGACCGCAAGTCCACTTTAGGAACATGTCACTTTCTCGGTCGATCACTTGTCTGTTGGTCTTCAAAGAAGCAGAACTGTGTATCACTCTCCACTGCTGAATCTGAATACATTGTTGCTGGATCATGATGTGCTCAACTTCTCTGGATGAAGCAAACTCTCAAGGACTATGGCATCAAAACGAAGAATGTACCACTCTTCTGCGACAATGAAAGCGCCATCAAGCTTTCCAAGAATCCAGTTCAGCACTCGAAGACAAAGCACATTCAAATTTGTCATCACTTTCTCAAGGATCATGTCAACAAGGAAGATATTGACATCATTCACGTCAACACTGAAGAGCAATTGGCAGATATCTTCACTAAGCCCTTGGATGAGAAAAGGTTATGCAAGTTGCGGTGTGAGCTAATATCTTAGAATCCTCAAATGTCCTGTAATTGGACACACATTCTAACGCTTATGCATGTTGACGACTTAGATGTGCAACACACAAAGTAACGTATATCTTCAATCAATGAAGACTTACCCTCTGAGTTTGAATACATTAATGTGGATTTTGACTTCAGAGCGCTACGATAATCGTGCGTCGTGTCTGGGTCTAATACTTCCTATACGGTGGGTAACGCCACCACCAAATTCTTATTGAAGTGTTTCTCTTGGCGTTATAGTTGCATAGTCTTTGCATTTGGTTTGTCTTCAACATTGATTTGTCTTCATGATTTATCTTCACAATGCTGTGTGTGTGTGTGTGTATTTGTGTTCTGTCCTCTAAAACATTCACTTATAGCTACGTCTTCATGCTTGAATCTCTTTTAATCTAAGTGAATGTGATCGGACCCTAACCTATTATGTGCTTCTACCTCAATTCTATCTGTCCAAATCATATGCATTCTGTTGAAACCTGTCGATTGTCTTCTCTGAATCCTTGTCAGCAGAGGATAATCTGACAAACATTTAATGTGTTTTAATGTTGCATCCTTATTGCCTAAAAACCGGAGAATGCGGAACGACCACCCGACAATCCAGGTGTGCATGGGAACATGGAACAACTTTCAATGAGTTGCATGCATGCCACGTGTCTCCCAGATGTGAACCGCCAGGGGCACCTCCATAATTGCGCTGCGACGCCCTCCTCCCTCTTATAAATACTCACCCGGGCAGTCAATATCTGTTCTTCCACCTCGCCACCTTGCACAAACCATAGCGCCTCCGCTAGCTCGCGTCGACGCCGGAGACGAAGCGCTTAGCTGTCGCGACTTCTTCGACGCCGTCCTCACGCCGGCCGCGGACCTCATCCTCTCCGCCGCCACCGTAGGTGTCTTCTGCCGCCAAGTTAGGGCGCGGGAGATTGAACTACCCGGCTTCTCTTCCAACCCGTCTAGCAGTTCGTCAGCGGTAATTAAATCCTACTTTTTACTGCCTTTTAGATCTATCAAATCTGTCCACTTCAACCAAAAGTGGTTTCTTCACTTCCAAATCTGGATTTGTTCTCCTCTGCATATCGTACCATGCCATGTATATTTACTTATGCTTCATAACTAGTTAGATTCCTCACTTGCACTTATTCATGGATTCATACAAATCTGCAACCAACTCTCTCCAAATAAGTGAATGTCTTTGCACTATGAGGTCAATGTCTTCTAAACTGATTTATCTTCACAATCTTGTAAGAAATGACCTCTTCCCTTGCCCTCGCATCTCTAATGCTGTCACAGGTACATGTCTGTGGGAGAATCCCTTGGTTCTCATAGTCTGCATTCATTTGCAGAATACTTACAACGTCACATTGAATCACCTGAAGCCAGTTGCTGTCTGACCAGCAGACGGAAGCCATTCACTGTGTTGAAGCCTATCAGTCTAAATATAATGACTTCAGAGAAGTCTGCACGCAAGGGTGGCAGGCAACACCGTGGCAACACAACACTTGATCTGCCTCCGGATCTGTATGAGTAGTACAAGTCAGATCCTGACAAAAACTATAATCAGTGCAAGAAGCGGATTTAGTGGATCCAAAGATATTGGGCAGAGCAATGGTTGAAGTACAGGTTTGTTACACCTGAATATGCTAAAAAGAACGCCATCAAGCGCCCATGGGGTGACTGTCTCTATCGCAGCTTGCTGCCGAAGAGCAAGGCTGAAGCCATTGTGCAAGAATTCTATCCTTGCATGGTCAGAGGACCACAACCTGAGAATGCCGACCCATCTTCTTTATTATGGTGTCGAGACGACAATCTTTTCAAGTGCAACTATCAGTTTGCTAAAGATTCAGCCGCCAAGAACAAAAAGGATTTTGGCCTCAACTTCAACCCTGGCCCCTCGGCTCCCAGATCTGATGGGACACGTGAATCTAATGAGAACAGAATTGGCCCCTTTGCACGAGTAGGCGTTCGAGACCCCACCCGTATGTACACATACGTGGCCGATTTTCTTTCTTGCACACTGGCCGTTGTACGTACGTGTACATGCTACATGCCCGCCTCTACTACGACACATGCACGCCTCTACTACGACACGTACGCGCCTCTACATCCACCAGTATGTACGTACACGTTCACAACTAGAACGACAACGCTACGTACGCTTCGACCAGGTGGGTCCCGACTGTCAGGCACTTCCTTGCGTGCGAAGCTGTAGCTGGTGGGTCCCAGCAATCAGGGGCGAATCGTTTTATTTTGCCCGGACGCACTTCCTTGCGTGCGAAGGTGTAGCTGGTGGGTCCCAGCAGTCAGGGGGGGAATCGTTTTTTTCAGACGCACTTCCTTGCGTGCGAAGATGTAGCTGGTGGGTCCCAGCAGTCAGGGGGGCGAATCATTTTTTCCCAGACGCACTTCCTTGCGTGCGAAGATGTAGCTGGTGGGTCCTAGTAGTCAGGGGGAAACGTTTTTTTCGTGAAATACGGTGGCCCGTCCGGTGGGTCCCTGCTGTCAGGTGGAGGTATCATTATTTTCCGCGTAATAAGGACGCACTTCCTTGCTGCGGCCGTGGACCCAGCTGTCAGCCTCTCCGCGTACAGTCCACGTCCGATGGAAGTTGTTCCTTGACCATGTTGACCACGCCACGCCGAGAGCACCATGGGGGTGGACGACGGCGAGGCCTAGGAAGGGGATGATGCAGAGCCGGGGAAGATGCGGCAGTGGAAACCCGTGCGGAGAGGAGTAAGAGGGTTCACTGGTTTGGCTGTGGTGTGAGGCTGCCGTCGCTGCAGGGCCAGGCCAGCGGTGGGAATAGTAGGGGGCGGTGAGGCCTCCGCGGCAGCACAGCCGGCCACGGGAGGCAGGAGCATGCGGCACGACCGGCGCTGCTTTGGGCGGCTGGAGCAAGAAGACCAGAGGTTGAAGAAGCACCACGGCCGTTGGATGGACATCGTATGATCACTGGAGCTAGAATCGTTTATATTGACTAAGTTGACAAATCCCTCCGTCCCCATCAACTTAGTAGGCCCACAAGTCAGCCTCCCACCAAGGTGGGTCCCAGCTAGCAGGGGGAGTATTCATTTTTTTGTGCGTAATAAGGAGGCATTTCCGGTGGATCCGAGCTGACAGCGGGGGGAACGTTTTTTTCACGAAATACGGTGGCCCATCCGGTGGGTCCCAACAGTCAGGGGAAATGTTTTTTTCGCGAAATACTGGTGGCCCGTCCGGTCCCTGCTGTCAGGTGGAGGAATAATTATTTTCCGTGTAATAAGGAGGCACTTCCTTGCGGCTGCCGTGGACCCAGCTGTCAGCCTTTCCACGTACAATACTCTTCTGATGGATTTCGGTCGTTGAACACATTGACCATGCCGCGTCGAGAGCACCACGGCGGTGGACAACGGTGAGGCCTAGGAAGGGGACGACGCGGAGCCGGGGAAGATGCGGCAGTGGATGCCCACGCGGAGAGGAGTACGGGGGTTCACTTGTTCGGCTGCGCTGCCATCACCGCAGAATAACAGGGGGTGTGGGTGAGTGGAGTGGAGGGATGGCCTGGCCAATGGTGGGAGTAGTATGGGGGTGGTGAGGCCTCCGCGGCAACACAGCCGGCCACGGGAGGCAGGAGCAGGCAGCACGATCGGCGCTGCATTGGGCGGCTAGAGCAAGAAGACCAAAGGTTGAAGAAGCACAACGGCCGTTGGATGGACATCGTACGGTCAGCCGAGCTAGAATCGTGCATATTGACTAAGTTGACAAAGCCCTTCATTCCCGTCAACTTAGTAGGCCCACTATACTGGGTCCCAGCTAGCAGGGGTATTCATTTTTTTGTGCGTAATAAGGAGGCACTTCCTTGCGTGCGAAGATATAGCTGGTGGGTCCGAGCTGTCAGCGGCGGTAACGTTTTTTTCGCGAAATACAGAGGCCCTTTCGGTGGGTCCAAGATGTCAGTGGAGGAATCATAATTTTGCATGTAATAAGGAGGCATTTCCTTGCGTGCGGCCGTGGACCCAGCTGTCAGCCTCTCCACGTACAGTCCACTTCAGATGCATGTCGGTCGTTGACCACGTTGACCACACCACGCCGAGAGCACCAGGGCGGTGGACGACGGCGAGGCCTAGGAAGGGAACGACACGGAACCAGGGAAGACTCGGCAGTTGTTTCCCACACGGAGGGGAGTACGACTGTACGAGGGTTTACTGGTTCATCTGCCGTCGCCGGAGAATAACAGCAGGTGTGGGTGAGTAGAGGGATGGCTAGGCCAGCGATGGGAGTACGATGGGGCGGTGAGGCCTGTGCGGCAGCACAACCGGCCGCGGGGAGGAGGGAGCTGGCAGTCCCGCCGGCGCTTATTTGAGTGGCTGGAGCAGGAAGAGCAGAGATTGAAGAAGCACGACGGCCGTTGGATGGACATCCAACAGTCACTGCGTGTGCGTCAACCTTTTTTTAGGAAAGCCTCAAATGTAAACAGCATACAGGCCATCTGCCATTATTTCAAATAATTTACAGCCCATTTGCTAATCTTACGGGTTTTTTTGGAGCCCATATTCTTTTTGTTAGCATTATAGCCCATATTGTGGCCATGGCTAAAAAATTATACGAAATTTTGCATATGTCGGTGCGGTCTGAACTTTTTTTAATCCCGAAATTTTGAGTCACATTCAGACTGATTTTAAAAATAAATGTATATCAATATATAATCCAATAAATTGTCCACGCATAAAAATCAATGCAATTTAGAATCTCGAAATGAAAAAAGGATATTTGAAACTAATTGCCGGTTTAATGTGTTTTAAGAATGTACAACCCATTTCTCATTACTAATAGGCCATTTTCTCGGCCAACCGAATGAAGCTCTCCTCGTCTTGAAAGATTTGCAGCCCAACAGACGTGATAAAGCGACTTACATGACAAATCACAAAAAAACTGGGCTAGCCATTTTCAAAAAGAAAAAAAACTAATGGGCTGGTCTGTGGTAAACATAAAAGAAAAGGCTGTCTAGATAGGCCAGAGTGTCCCGCACAGCCCAGTTGACACCCTGCTTCCATCTCAAAAACAAATTAGATAAATGCCACTCCAATTATGGCGATTCATAAAAATGCCACTGCAATTTCCAAACTTTGAAAAATGCCACTGCAATTTTTACAAACTTTGAAAAACGCCACTGCAGTTTGAAAACTTTGAAAAACGCCACTCCAGACATCGAAAAATGCCACTAGAAATGGCATTTTTCAAAGTTTGGAAATTGCAGTGGCATTTCTCGGATACACCAGATTTGGAGTGGCATTTATCAAATTAACCCAAAACAAAAATAACTTGGCGAGCTGCTGGGTTTCCTGGTGTCAGCCGCTCATTGTGCAATTCTCTTGTTTATTGACTACGTTGACAATGGCATGGGACCCAGATGTCAGAAATCCACTAGGAGGAGCCATTTTTTATTGGCTTGAAATAAGGAGGCACTTGCTTGCGTACTGCCATGTCCTTGGCGGGTCCCTACTGTCATCCTCTCCATGTACAATCATCTCCTAATTGTGTACGCGTCAACTTGGCAGGCCCACAAGTCAGCCTCTGATACGTCTCCAACGTATCTATAATTTTTGATTGCTCCATGCTACTTTATCTACTGTTTTGGACTATATTGGGATTTATTTTCCACTTTTATATTATTTTTGGGACTAATCTATAACCGGAGGCCCAACCCAGAATTGTTGTTTTTTGCCTATTTCAGTGTTTCGAAGAAACGGAATATCAAACAGAGTCCAAACGGAATGAAACCTTCGGGAATGTGATTTTCTCACCAAACGTGATCCAGGAGACTTGGACCCTGCTCCAAGGAACAAATGAGGCGGTCACGAGGGTGGAGGACGCCCCCTTGGGCGCGCCCCCTACCTCATGGGCCCACTGCTGCTCCACCGACGTACTCCTTCCTCCTATATATACCTACATATCCCCAAATGATCAGAAAAGGGAGCCAAAAACCTAATTCCACCGCCGCAACCTTCTGTATCCACGAGATCCCATCTTGGGGCCTGTTCCGGAGCTCCGCCGGAGGGGGCATCCACCACAGAGGGCTTCTACATCAACACCATAGCCCCTCTGATGAAGTGTGAGTAGTTTACTTCAGACTTTCGGGTCCATAGCAAATAGCTAGATGGCTTCTTCTCTCTTTTTGGATCTCAATACAATGTTCTCCCCCTCTCTCGTGGAGATCTATTCGATGTAATCTTCTTTTTGCGGTGTGTTTGTTGAGAACGATGAATTGTGGGTTTATGATCCAACTTATCTATGGAAAATATTTGAATCTTCTCTGAATTCTTTTATGTATGATTGAGTTATCTTTGCAAGTCTCTTCGAATTATCCTTTTTGGTTTGGCCAACTAGATTGGTAGTTCTTGCAATGGGAGAAGTGCTTAGCTTTGGGTTCAATCTTGCGGTGTCCTTTCCCAGTGACAGAAGGGGCAGCAAGGCACGTATTGTATTGTTGCCATCGAGGATAACAAGATGGTTTTTTATCATATTGCATGAATTTATCCCTCTACATCATGTCATCTTGCTTAAGGCGTTACTCTGTTTTTAACTTAATACTCTAGATGCATGCTGGATAGCGGTCGATGAGTGGAGTAATAGTAGTAGATGCAGAATTGTTTCGATCTACTTGTCTCGGACGTGATGCCTATATACATGATCATTACCTAGATATACTCATAACTATGCTCAATTCTGTCATTGCTCAACAGTAATTTGTTCACCCACCATAGAATACCTATGCTCTTGAGAGAAGCCACTAGTGAAACCTATGGCCCCCGGGTCTATTCTCATCATATCAATCTCTATCGCTTTATTTACTTGCTTTGTTTTTACTTTGCCTTTTACTTTTCACTTTGCATCTATCTATCAAAAATACCAAAAATATTATTTATCATCTCTATCAGATCTCACCCTCGTAAGTGACCGTGAAGGGATTGACAATCCCTAATCGCGTTGGTTACGAGTAGCTATCATTTTGTGTAGGTACGAGGGACTTGTGCGTGGTCTCCTACTGGATTGATACCTTGGTTCTCAAACTGAGGGAAATACTTATGCTACTTTGCTGCATCATCCTCTTCTCTTCAGGGAAATCCAACGCAGTGCTCAAGAGGTAGCAAGAAGAATTTCTGGCGCCGTTGCCGGGGAGGCTCACGCAAGCAAGTCAACCATACCAAGTACCCATCACAATCCCTATCTCTCGCATTATATTATTTGCCATTTGCCTCTCGTTTTCCTCTCCCCCACTTCACCCTTGCCGTTTTATTCGCCCCTCTTCCGTTCGATCTTGTGTCTCCATGTAGCTTCTTCTTTTTGCTTGCATCTTTGCTTGCTAAAAGTTTATGGATCCTCATCCACTTGCTAATCTCTTTAAGAGATGCAATTATGTTGAACCCACTGCTAGTGAGTCGAGTGCACTAGATTATATTTATGAGGTTTTGCTTGAAATTCGTGAATCTGAAAATTATGATGAAGAAATTTATGAAGAGATTCACGATAACTCCTTGAATAAAAAGCATGATTGCAATGATTTTCCTATAAATTCTCTTGATGTCAATTGTGCTAATAATATGCAAAACCCTAAGCTTGGGGATGCTAGTTTTGCTATGTCTACTACTTGTTTCAATGATCATGATTGGGGTGATTCTTCTTACAACCTTGAAAATTTATTTGAGCCCCATGATGAATATGAGATTGATAATAATGTTTGCAATAATATTGAAAGTGGGTTTGGAAGAGTGTCAACTTTAGATCCCACAGGAGTATGTTCAATCTCATGATATTTTTGATAAAAGTGGGTTCGGAAAGGTCATGGCTCTAGCTAATGTTAATCCCACTATCTTGGAAGAGTGTCAACTTTGCATGCATGTGGATCATGTTGAGAATATGTTATGTGATAGATATTTTGTTGAATTTGCTTATGATCCTACATATAATTATTATGAGAGAGGAAAATATGGTTGTAGAAATTTTCATGTTACTAAATTACCTCTCGTCATGTTGAGATTTCTATCGTCTCTTTCTTATTCCTTGCATATACTAGTTTTTGTTTGCCTTGCAAATTTGTTTGCTTATAATATGCCTATGCATAGGAAGTATGTTATACTTAGATGTGTTTGTCACGTGTTTCATGATGCTCTCTTTGCGCTTCAATTCTTGTCTTTCTTGTGAGCATCATTAAAATTATCAATGCCTAGCTAGGGGCGTTAAACAATAGCGCTTGTTGGGAGGCAACCCAATTTTATTTTGTGTTTTTTGTTTTTGCTTCTGTTTAGGAATAAATAATCCATATACCCTCTGTTTGGATGTGGTTTTATGTTTTAATTAGTGTTTGTGCAAGGTAGAACCTATAGGATAACCTACGATGATAGTTGATTTGATTCTGCTGAAAAACAGAAACTTTGCACGCACGAATATAATTTTGTTAAATCACAGGAACGTGATTTTGAGTTGATTCTTTTTGCTGATGTTCAACAAAAAATTGTCCAGGAATTCCTATTTTGGTAGAATTTTTAGAGTTCCAGAAGTTTGCGTTAGTTACAGATTGCTACAGACTGTTCTGTTTTTGACAGATTCTATTTTGCGTGTGTTGTTTGCTTATTTTGATGAATCTATGGCTAGTAAAATAGTTTACAATCCATAGAGAAGTTGGAATACAGTAGGTTTAACACCAATATAAATATGAGTTCATTACAGTACCTTGAAGTAGTCTTTTGTTTTCTTTCTCTAACGGAGCTCACGAGATTTCTGTTGAGTTTTGTGTTGTGAAGTTTTCAAGTTTTGGGTGAATTCTTTTGATGGATTATGGAACAAGGAGTGGCAAGAGCCTAAGCTTGGGGATGCCCATGGCACCCCCAAGATAATCCAAGGACACCAAAAAGTCAAAGCTTGGGGATGCCCCGGAAGGCATCCCCTCTTTCGTCCACTTCCATCGGTAATTTACTTGGAGCTATATTTTTATTCACCACATGATATGTGTTTTGCTTGGAGCATCTTGTATTATTTGCGTCTTTGCTTGTTAGTTTACCACAATCATCCTTGCTGTACACACCTTTTGAGAGAGCCATACATGAATTGGAATTTGTTAGAATACTCTATGTGCTTCACTTATATCTTTTGAGCTTGATAGTTTTGCTCATAGTGCTTCACTTATATCTTTTGAGCGTGATAATTTTTGCTCTAGTGCTTCACTTAGATCTTTTAGAGCATGGTGGTGGATTTGTTTTAAAGAAACTATTGATCTCTCATGCTTCACTTAGATTATTTTGAGAGTCGTTAATAGCATGGTAATTTGCTTAATGTTAATATACTTGGTATTCAAGATATGTGAAACTTTCTTTTGGGTGAATTGAATACTAAGATAACTTTGATGCTTGATAATTGTTTTGAGATATGGAGGTGATAATATCAAAGTCATGCTAGTTGGGTGATTATGAATTTGAGAAATGCTTGTGTTGAAGTTTGCAAGTCCCGTAGCATGCACGTATGGTTAAAGTTGTGTAACAAATTTGAAACATGAAGTGTACCTGGCTTGTGCATCCTTATGAGTGGCGGTCGGGGACGAGCGATGGTCTTTTCCTACAAATCTATCCCCCTAGGAGATGCGCGTAGTACTTGATTTTTGATGGCTTCTAAATCTTTGCAATAAGCATATGAGTTCTTTTGACTAATGTTGAGTCCATGGATTATACGCACTCTCACCTTTCCGCCTTTGCTAGCCTCTTCGGTACCGTGCATTGCCCTTTCTCACCTTGAGAGTTGGTGCAAACTTTGCCGGTGCATCCAAACCCCGTGATACGATACGCTCTATCACACATAAACCTCCTTATATCTTCCTCAAAACAGCCACCATACCTACCTATTATGGCATTTCCATAGCCATTCCGAGATATATTGCCATGCAACTCCCATCATCATCATCATGACATACATTACTTTTGTCATATTGCCATTGCATGATCATGTAGTTGACATCGTATTTGTGGCAAAGCCACCATGCATTATTTTTCATACATCTTACTCTTGATTCATTGCACCATCCCGGTACACCACCGGAGGCATTCATATAGAGTCATATCTTGTTCTAAGTTTCGAGTTGTAATCCTTATGTTGTAATCAATAGAAGTGTGATGATCATCATTATTAGAGCATTGCCCAAAAAGAAAAAGAAAAAAAAGCCAAAAAAGGCCCAAAAAAGGGCAATGCTACTATCTCTTTTTCCACACTTGTGCTTCAAAGTAGCACCTTGTCCTTCATGTAGTGAGTCTCATATATTGTGCTTCAAAGTAGCACCTTGTTCTTCATGTAGTGAGTCTCATAAGTTATCTTTTTATACTAGTCGGAATTTTTCATTATAGAACTTGGCTTGTATATTCCTATGATGGGCTTCCTCAAATGCCCTAGGTCTTCATGAGCAAGCGAGTTGGATGCACACCCATTAGTTTTCTTTTGTTGAGCATTCATAGCTCTAGTGCATCCGTTGCATGGAAATCCCTACTCCTCATGTTGACATCAATTGATGGGCATCTCCATAGCCGTTGATTATCCTCGTCAATGTGAGACTTTATCCTTTTTTGTCTTCTCCACACAATCCCCATCATCATATTCTATTCCACCCATAGTGCTATATCCATGGCTCATGCTCATGTATTGCGTGAAGGTTGAAAAAGTTTGAGATTATTTAAGTATGAAACAATTGCTTGGCTTGTCATCGGGGGTATAGAAGTTGGGAACATCTTTGTGTGACGAAAATGAAGCATAGCCTAACTATATGATTTCGTAGGGATGAACTTTCTTTTGCCATGCTATTTTGAGAAGACATGATTGCTTTGATTAGTATGCTTGAAGTATTATTATTTTTGTGTCAATATGAACTTTTGTCTTGAATCTTTCGGATCTGAATATTCATATCACAATTAAGAAGATTTACATTGAAATTATGCCAAAGTATCACTCCGCATCAAAAATTCTTTTTTATCATTTACCTACTCGAGGACGAGCAGGAATTAAGCTTGGGGATGCCTGATACGTCTCCAACGTATCTATAATTTTTGATTGCTCCCTGCTACTTTATCTACTGTTTTGGACTATATTGGGCTTTATTTTCCACTTTTATATTATTTTTGGGACTAACCTATAACCGGAGGCCTAGCCCAGAATTGCTGTTTTTTTGCCTATTTCAGTGTTTCGAAGAAACGGAATATCAAATGGAATGAAACCTTCGGGAACGTGATTTTCTCATCGAACGTGATCCAGGAGACTTGGACCCTGCTCCAAGGAACAAAAGAGGCGGTCACGAGGGTGGAGGGCGCGCCCCCCTGGGCGCGCCCCCTACCTTGTGGTTCCCCTGCTGCTCCACCGACGTACTCCTTCCTCCTATATATACCTACATATCCCCAAACGATCAGAAAAGGGAGACAAAAACCTAATTCCACCGCCACAACCTTCTGTATCCACGAGATCCCATCTTGGGGCCTGTTCCGGAGCTCCGCCAGAGGGGGCTTCCACCACAGAGGGCTTCTACATCAACACCATAGCCCCTCCGATGAAGTGTGAGTAGTTTACTTCAGACCTTCGGGTCCATAGCTAGTAGCTAGATGGCTTCTTCTCTCTCTTTTTGCATCTCAATACAATGTTCTCCCCCTCTCTCGTGGAGATCTATTCGATGTAATCTTCTTTTTGCGGTGTGTTTGTTGAGACCGATGAATTGTGGGTTTATGATCCAACTTATCTATGGAAAATATTTGAATCTTCTCTGAATTCTTTTATGTATGATTGAGTTATCTTTGCAAGTCTCTTCGAATTATCCTTTTTGGTTTGGCCAACTAGATTGGTAGTTCTTGCAATGGGAGAAGTGCTTAGCTTTGGGTTCAATCTTGCGGTGTCCTTTCCCAGTGACAGAAGGGGCAGCAAGGCATGCATTGTATTGTTGCCATCGAGGATAACAAGATGGGGTTTTTATCATATTGCATGAATTTATCCCTCTACATCATGTCATCTTGCTTAAGGCGTTACTCTGTTTTTAACTTAATACTCTAGATGCATGCTGGATAGCGGTCGATGAGTGGAGTAATAGTAGTAGATGCAGAATCATTTCGATCTACTTGTCTCGGACGTGATGCCTATATACATGATCATTACCAAGATATACTCATAACTATGCTCAATCTGTCAATTGCTCAACAGTAATTTGTTCACCCACCGTAGAATACCTATGCTCTTGAGAGAAGCCACTAGTGAAACCTATGGCCCCCGGGTCTATTCTCACCATATCAATCTCTATCGCTTTATTTACTTGCTTTGTTTTTACTTTGCCATTTACTTTTCACTTTCCATCTATCTATCAAAAATACCAAAAATACCAAAAATATTATTTATCATCTCTATCAGATCTCACCCTCGTAAGTGACTGTGAAGGGATTGACAACCCCTAATCGCGTTGGTTGCGAGTAGCTATCGTTTTGTGTAGGTACGAGGGACTTGTGCGTGGTCTCCTACTCGACTGATACCTTGGTTCTCAAAAACTGAGGGAAATACTTACGCTACTTTGCTGCATCATCCTCTCCTCTTCGGGGAATTCCAATGCAGTGCTCAAGAGGTAGCAGCCTCTAAACCCTTGGAGGACAAATACAACCCATTTTAAAAAATAACAGCCCATTCCATACGTTCAAACGGGAAGTTCAACATTCAGAGCAAAGTAACAGGCCTGATCCACATATAGAGTACTAAACTTCCATGTTGACAACCATCATAGCCAAGTACTAACTTACTCTTAGCTAACTAGACGATGTCGGCCGCCATCTGTGGTACACGCTAAACGCCGGCACCGGTGTCCTGCGCCTTGCCTCGGACTTGCAAGAGGTGTGATAGGGCGCGTTGCTCGCGCGCGTTGGCCCTTTCCATGCCGGCGTGGTCCACCGAAGCTTCGGCTTCCAAGCGGGAAACCCACTTGACGAGCTAGTAGTAAAAATCAGTGTCACGAACGCGTGCGTGCCTGACAGCCTCTAGGGCTATTTGCCGGGCGCCGGCCTCCACGTACTCGGCCCAGTTGCGGGTGCTCTGCTCGTGACTCAGAGCATCGGTGCGCTGTTGCTCCATGTCCGCTGGCGGCTCCTCCGCCAGGCGTTCGCGCTTCAACAACTCCTGCTCCTCTGCCTGGCAGCCACGCTCCAACAACTCCTCGATCTCCTCATCTCCATCTAAAGACAGATAGAATGCCTTCTCCCTCCGTCTGCCTTCCGGTGAAAAACCGAACACTAGTTCCGGCGGTGACCGCCTCCGGCGTCGCCTACCGCGGACGGGCGGGGGCATGGCGGACGTGGCGAGCGACGTTGGGCCGGTGGGGGCTTATGAGGATATGGCGAGTTGGGTCACGGTGCCACTGGAGAAGGCCGGGAAACAGTACTTATAGGCGGGAGGTAGCGCGACGGTTATCGGAATTCAATGCATAATGGCTTAGCGCGCTAGCTTGCCGCAGAAAACTAGAGAAACTGAAATTATGACTATGCCGTCCCGTCCCGTCTGGGTCGCACGCCGGCATGGTGGTCAAACGAGTGCACTCGAATCATCTCCCTCCTTGTCAATAATGATTCCACGGATTTAAAAAGCCCGCAACAATTAAAGCGCATCTTTTTTCACATCAGTTAGCTGCCTTAATTACGGCCGGCTACATGCAGGCACTCAGAATCGCTCGCAGCCAGTACGCAGAGCAGCAAGCAACGAGTCGTAGCCGAGGGCATGCATGCCGCCACTTAAATCACTGGAATTAATTAGGCTTAAACTTCTGCATGTCGTTAATTATTTCCATACCTTGGTCTTGCTGCTTTGCTCATGGGACTAATAATCCCGGACGGAGGGAGTACCTTGGTTGGTGAGAGGTTTGAATTAAGCCCTACAAACCGGAAAGGAGGTACTAGTACATGCGTGGTCTGCTATTTATTCGTGTAGGATCGAGTAGGTCATTTCTTGAATTGAGCCCTGCAAACCGGAAAGGAGGTAGTACGTGCGTGATCCTCTATTTATCAGTGTAGGATCGAGTAGGTAGGATAGTGTAGCTTGTCAGTTTCTTCAGAGGTAGGCATTTTTATTCAAAAACTGCCACTTTGCATCTTGCATCGCAAATAAAACTGCCAGGAGCGCATTTGTAGGCTAGCTAGTGACCGATCAGTAACTTGTAAACACTGAGCGAACAAAAATAAGTAACTGTTAATGCATCTCAATGATTCACAGATCATATACAAATATGTAGCTCCAAAAACAAAGATCAGCCACTTCGGATCTTGCTTCGCAACTAAAACTAACTAGTACGATTCCCATACAAAAGATCAACATGTTAATGCATCTCAATGATTCATAGATCATATACAAATATGTAGCTCCAAAAGCAAAGATCTAGAAAAAACATATGTTCTTCCTACTAACATGGATGCTTCTCTTGGCCAACATTCAGTACAGACTGAAAGACAAATTTGTTTGTGAAGTCTACAATTCCTCTTGCAAACATAAGTGGTTTCACCAACAGCTGGAACCATGAGAATGAACCACACATGATGGAGGAACATCCACTGCAATATGATTTGGTCTTCTCTCGATCACACCGCGAGACTATTGTATAATCAGACCAAAGCAATGAAGTACCTAGTGTTGGCCAATAAATAGTACAGTATTACTTTTCTGCAGTCCATGAGGTGATTATCCAATCTTTCTGTGTCTATTTTCAAATGGCACTGGATGCAGTGACTATACTATTCTCTTGTGCAGTTCAACCAAAATTGCGGACACTTTGTTTATTTGCCAAATAGCAACGGGCAGACATCTCTGTCTGCACAAATATCAAGCAGCTAGTAAACATATACCACACCATGTATTTTTGGTTTAAACATGTCTCTTCCGCTTAGCATCTATCATGTTCTGCACTGGACAATATGATACAGTTATGTTTTGCCCTGGACAATTTCATATTGAATTGATTTGCTGGTTCAGAGCAGAAATATAGCGCATATTCTTCATCAGACCAAGGATATCCATGTTCGTAGTGATGGAAGAGGTGAAATTGATACAACTGAAATTGAGCATCCAATCATTGAATCATGTCCTACACCTCCAATGTAGGTCCACCCTGCCAATAAATTCACATGTTGATAGAGGCAAAGGTGTCCCGTCTTTCGATGAGATGATGGATATTGCTTTGGTGGAAGTCGACTTTGACGATCCGACTATGTACGTGCGAGGACGTCGCGCCTTAGCAATCGCTAAACCAACTCCAAGAGGTTATTGACCACGCCGGAGCACGATCAACCTGACCACGAGGGTCTGTTTCCTGCGAGCAAACAAAGAACAAGCAAGAAACTGAGATTGCAATCTGGATATTGCGAATATAAGGTGACAGCTTTATTGATCAGGGTGGGGTTCTGTGACGCCTTTGTCTGGTCGTTGAACACAAACGGAGTACGCGAAGTTGCAGCTATGGCGAACTTTAATCTAAACAAAACCCAAAGTCTAAACGATGCCCTAAGGGCTGTACCTATGGAGGAAGAGGGGGGAATTTCGTGGCCCTTGGTGGAGGGGTCCGAAATCAACCCTATCTCTTGTTTCCCCACACATACGGACTCTAAAAATAGCCTATACTTATGTATTTCGAAATTACATGGGACTGGCCTAATAATAAGGTGACGCAGCACCTAGAATAGCCTCGGGACGAAATTTATGAAGTGGCATCTTGTATATTTCGTCCAAGGCTTCATGCACCCATTATGGTGGCTTCAAAGTCCTGAAATCATCACTTGTAACTCCGTTCTTGTTCCCCTTGCGCATGCCATCATCTCCATGCTTGTTCTTGCTCCAATGTTCATCCTTCTCCAAGCTAGGCCCTTCATTTGTAAGCAAAACAAATGTATCCAATTTAGGCAGCATCATATTCTCATGAACATTAAAATCATTACCAAGAAACGAAAGTACCTGGTAATTTAGTTGGTGTGCGCGAGCTCTAGTAATTGGTCCAGTATGTATAGTAGCAGGGGTTGTGGGTGTAACAATTGTATTGATGTCCTCATCACATGTAAACCACTAGTATTACTATCTAATGACAGTACAAAAAGAGTAGCAAGATAGTAGCAAACCATGTACCTTTGTAATGAACAGCTCATAGTGCCACCAATTGGATATAAAGGTTTGGAAAAAAAACATGCTCCTAATGTTGAACCAGTTGGACTTTTTGTGCAGTTCCACTAAAATAGAGCATCCCTGTTTGCATAGATATTGAAAGTGTGATTACTACAAAAGTGGCAGTAGTTGAAGCATAGACTCACAAATATAAGCATTCCAATTTCTTAATGGGAAAAGGTAGCAAGACTGTTTCTAACCACCTGTTTGAAGGAATAAATAAAGCAACATCGGCTGATGTCAGGAAGGCATACATAGTTTTTCTAAAAAATTGAGCCATTCCCGACATTTCCTCTTCTTTTAAGCATATTTTGTGCAGTTCAACTAAAATAAATTGCCATCACCGCCTTTACAATTCAGTGACACTGTACAAAAGGAAATGACTTAACATTACATCATGATGTTAGGTATGTAGTCGTCAGGCATTAGAGACAAACATACAGACCTCCTCCGATAAGATAATGAACATTAATTTTAACAAAGGTGTGACTAGCTTTACCGGGATAATTTGAGTGAACTCTACACCCTCTGTTCCTTAATATAAGACGTTTTCACGGTTCAATTTAAAGTACCCAGACGTCTAGTATTTAGAAAAACAGGTAGTAGTTTTCTTGAGCACATATCTGGGAAAGCTTGCCACACTTTATTTATGTCCATACGCTAATGCAACAACATTTGAATACTACAAATATACACTAATCCAGTGGCTAGTGCAACAGTAGAGTAGTTAGCTTATTATAGGGTATGGTACAATGGTTTTACTGAATAGATTTCAATAAACTCTAGCACTGGAAGATTTCTATAAGAATTAACAATACAAAATGTAATGGTAACAAGTTTCAGCATTGGTATACTAGCTGTGCATGAGCATTAGACCAAATACAAAAGTCTGAAGGTAACTAGCATTATTAACTAATGACAGTATAAAAAAATTGCAAACCATGTACCTCCAAGGTAAATATCATTTCAAACTCGGGGCGACCTTAAAAATTTCTATCCCAATCTCGATAATTGATCAAACATAAAAACTTGATCGAACGAATCAAGAGAACAGCCGGAGGAGGAGGTGCCCACTCTTGACCTTTCCTCTTGTCTTCATAATTTTTTGTGCAGTTTAACCAAAATAAAATGACATCAGCGCCTTGGCATTTTGGTGACTGTACAAAAAAATTAACTTATCTCATGAAAGTGAGGTATGTAATCTATAAGCATTAACAGTGCAAAAATCTGAAGGTAGTAACAAGTTTCATCGTTGGTATACTGGCTGTGCAACAGCATTAGAATGCCTTAGCTGAAAAATCTTTAATACATCCACAATCAACAGCTAACCCTGAAATAATCCAGTGACATTAAATGGCATTGCTTAAATTTATCGGTGGCATTAGACTGAGAGCGGCATTAGTTAAATGTGGCATCACTTTAGCAGTAGCATTGCTTGACTTGACTGCTGGCGTTATACTAACAGCAAAAAAAGTGGCAATAAGAGCATGGGAGGCCCATTCGGACAGTGGGCGCACCAGTACGATGTACCTCCACGGACGCAGAGTGGTGAGGGAGGTATGGTTGCCCAGAGCAACAAATATCCAGGCAGCATATGTGGATTACGTCCCATTTTTGTTCTCTTTAGCCACCTTTTTCCTATGTGAGGACAACAAACCGATCGACCTGGTCATTCTCTATTGCGTTGTCATGCCTTTCTACCCTTCTTCAACCAAGAGACACGAGACTCGTTCCTTAGCTACTGATTTTCCCCTTTTCAACCTAGATGCGGGTTCGATGCCTACTCTCTTGGACAGTACAGTCTCCCTTCCTTTCCTTATTCAACCCAGACATGGATTAGTCTGCATGAAGTAGGGTTTCCTTTAATAGTGCAAATTATGGTTTTCGTCTGCGTGGCCAGCAGAGCAGAGGATAGCAAATTGGGAAGATGGTGGAGTGGAAAAAGATCCACATGCAACGACGTGGCAGATGGGGCAATAGAACAAGGGTATGGTTCGAAAAGAGGTAGCATACCTGAGGGTCGGCGGGAAGTGGCTTCGCTCGTGGTCGTCGTCCTCCGCACACACTATGGCAGCGAGCTTGGGGACGGAGGCCATCCCACGCGGGCGAGAGGTCTGAGAGGACGGCCTTGTCGTTAGTGCGTGACCTCGCTCGCCGACGACGAGTGCGTCAACGCTGCACGTCCTTTTCTTCCCCGGCGGATCTGTGACCACCGGTGAGGAGGGAGAGAGAGGCCATCTTTTTTAGATCTGGAGAGAGGGTGGTAGTGTGAGAAGCAAGTGGGCAGCCCTTAGCAAGAAAGCGTTGAAGCTCCAGCCTATATATCTTTTTTATACTACTAGTACTGGAGGTGGAGTAGTGGTAGAGTAGTTTATATTTTCTCTGCGTACAGTACCAGTTAGTCGTGCTTCAAAACTGAATGACACGCCATTAAAAAAATAAAGGTCAATAACTAATGCAGCACCTTGGGCCAACGCGGCCAGATCGCATTTTGCACGAGAAATTACACACCATGTTTTGTTGACATGTGGCCCCGTTCCAACATATCAGTGAGACGACAGCGAGTCATTTTCTACTAGTAGTATTTCCGAACGGACGTGTAGGCCGGGGCGCCTCTTCGTGAACCGTGGCAAACTGGCAACCATCCACCGACTCTTCGCCTTTCCCTCTTGATTTGGAACTGCTATCGCATGCTCTTCCTCTCCCTCCTCCATTTTCCTTTAGCCCTTCACCCTTCCTTCTGTCATTGTTCGATCGTCTTCTCCATGGAGGGAATAGGCCGGAAATGACCCCGTTATTCTTGCCCCGATCTGAAAGATGACGTGGTGGAGGAACTCATTGATCGGTGCGACATCATCACCTCGGCTAGCATGGCAGGTTCGTTCAAGCCCATTCTCGACTTAACTAATAACATTATTACAAGGAACCCAAGAGTCAAGGAGCGGTTTGATCTCCCCTATCTTCTTCGCCGTGACCCTGATGACTGGCACGGGGATGACGGAGGCCTCGCCTTGTGCAAGTTGATGCCGCTTGATAATGATACATATGATGTTAAGATGCCATCGCTTGAGGGTAAGGCTTGGGCAGGCGCAAATGGAGATTGGGTTGTTTACATTGGGTCCAACTGCGAGTGGGAACTTGTGAATGTGTACACTCGTGACCGGGTTCCACTTCCAAAAATCTCAGCATACTGCCCAGAGGTTGAGCACACCGGTATTGTACGCACGTTCAAATACGATCATGGTGACTGTCATCTACGGAAGATAGCAATTTGTCGAGTTCCCACCCGCTCTTGGAATTACAACAACTATGAAGTTGTTGCTATCTTTGACAAGCTTGTTGCCGTCCTTCGTGGTTTGACTAGATGGATATTGCTCAAAAATCAGTTTCTGTACACGGATGAGTACTGTGATGCAATTCAATACGAGGGCCTTGTGTTTGCTGCCACCACTCGTGGCACTGTTTTTGCATGGAATCCTTATGATTTCGGTACGTTTGTCTTCCACCGTAATTATAATTGTTTCATCCACATGCATGCGGGTTAGCATGTTTCCCTTTACTAATTAACCTTCTTCTTGTGTTTCCAAGGTCCTGTGAACATTCCACCACCTATACTTGAAAAATTTTATAACCAAGGGGGAGATGACGATGGTGATGATCACGAGCATGAGGACGAGCAGCGCCCATATACTCTGTGGCGCCTGGCAACTAATTCCGATGGATCACCTCTTCTTGTGTGTATACAGCCCACTGATGATGTTACTACTAAGGAAGCAGGTGTAGTCTCCCATGGTCGCACTCTCCGGACCTATTCCAACACCCGTTGCATGGTATTCGGGATGGATACTAGTGTGCTAGCGCCAACTCCTTCTCCCTGGTACAGAATTGATAGTCTTGGAGAAAACTCGCTCTTCCTTGGACAAAACTATCCAATGATGGTGAAAGGCGATCCAACTGCTGTTGACACAACGTTACTACCATTTATGAGAAGCAACTGTGTCTATACCTCAGACATTTGGGTGGTTCCCTACCCTGGTACTGATATAGTAGGCCGCTTCAGCCTGGATGATCAGTCCTGCGTTGGTCTCCAGATCGACAATGGATGGCCCGTCCCAGAGAATCACTTGTGGTTCAAAGCAAGCGTTTCCAACGCCGAGGAATGGTTGAGTTGAAGTTCATTTCATTGCTTGTTATTTGTTGTGTGGTGAAAACTTTAGTATTTATAATGTATCCTCGTTGTCGATGTGGGTTGATGACCTGTTGTATGTAATAAAATGATATGCCTGTGATAAACTTACTAAATTTATGAATGGCTTTCGAGTCGCTTCTCTGAGTGAGTGGTGCGACGAGGCAAAAAAATATTTTCCGAATACATAATTGTACGTGCATTGCAACAGGTTATCGAATGAGGCCTATCAACAATAGTAGTACACTATTTGTACTAGCTTCACATGCTTCGCCCGTCGGGCAGGTGTTTTTACTGTAGCCATATGTTAATGTGTTCACTGTACGTAACCAGCACCTCAAATCCTCGATACTAGTACTATATAGTAAGTAGTAGGAGTAGTAGGGTGGCATGGGCCAGAACAAACATTCACGTCCAGGAGTACGGCACACGCCACCACCACGACATCCATCTGACACCATATTATTTCTTGGAGTCCGTGCTAGAGCAATCTCTTCAACCTCGTCGTTTCTCTAACTTCAGCCATCGGGCTGCGGGCGAGGTGGGGGTTTGCTGATAGTCGGTTTCCTCAACTCGGTCCCACTTGTAAGGCCAACTCCAACGCACGACCCCAAACGGACCTCCGTTTTGCACGAACTCCAACGATAATTTTGACTAGAAAAGCAAGACCAAAGAAAACAAGAACCACAAGAATACATTTTACTACTCTAGAAGATATCCAACTTCCATAACTGCTCCTGTAAGTTGGATTAGTGCCTTCTCGATGCATTCATTGTTGATCTGTGGAGGCTCGATCTTGCGTGCTTCTTTCTTCTTTGAGTGTAAAGAAGTAGACGTTGCTTCCTCGCATCTACTCTCATGTCTAGCCTCTATTCTAGTAGGAGTATCAAGTGCACTAGTCTCATCTCTAGCCTCTATGCTAGCTAAAAGTGCTAGAACATCTACTAAATTGTGCTCTATCAATATATCGATGTACTCTTCTTCCCAATACAAAAAATTGAACCATTCTACTCCCTCCGTTCCACAATACATGACTTCTATTTGTCAAAATATATATGTATCTAGACATGTTTTAGTATATAGGTACATCCATTTTTGGACAAATGGAAGTCAAGTATTTTGGAACGGAGGGAGTACACAATAAATTTTTTTAAGTTAGCACAACTAGTCTAATCCGAGAGCACAACCGAAGATTTGGTCGGGTTCTTCCTCCTTTTGCCGACACGTGGGACATCCAGCATCCAGGTCGTGTCATGCAAGAAAATAGAGTGGTAGTTGAAGCCACGTGATGTGCATCTTGGGTTAAACTGTAAATAGAATCTTACTACTCTTGAGTAACTCCAAAAGCGGCCACCGAAGATCTTTATTGGATTTGTTTTTCATCACCAGCACGTCGAGGTGAAAGATGTGCAGGTTCAGTGGGTCCTCTTGCGTTTTCACTGACATGTGGGACCGCATGTGAGCAAACAGACGATGGGCTCCGCGCGTCCGCTGGCTGTCTGAGAAGAGAGATAGAGGAGGGCTGAGCATGGACTCCAGGAAATTTGTTCTACGTACCTCGATATAGGCTCGATATAGTGGGGTGGCATGGGCCATAACTAGCATTCACGTCTAGCAGTACGGCACACGCCACCCACACGAGTCCCATCCGACACCAATTTTCTTGGAGTCCGTTCTATAGCCATCTCTTCTCCCTCCTGTTTTCTCAGCCATCGCGCGGTGGGCGGGGTGGGGGTTTGCCGATAGTCGGTTGGCTCAACTGCGGTCCCAGTTGTAAGTGAAAATGCAACACCGCACGCATTCCCGCTTGAGCGGCGTGCCAGACCAACCGTGTGGGGGTGCGACGCGAACACGGCAGACTTTTCCTTTTGAACTCGTAACTTGTAAAATTTGGTTCTGCTCCATGGCGCGACCAATAGATAGAAAATACTGGTTTTTCCTAGAGTAATGAAAAGTTTGGTTCTTAGCGCCGTTCATGCATGGAGTACGTACGAAAATTATGAAGTTGATGCGAAAGGTAAGATAATTACTAGTAGTATCATATACTACTACATGGATTTGACAGAAAGATAAAAATGCATACGGATCCATCAACGACATCCTCACGTCCTAGTGCGCCGGGTCACAAACCGACGTGTGAGGAGCAGCGGCATTGGCAGCGAGCTCAACGTGCTTCTGAACAATGCCGTCCAAGGTTGCCCTATGGTCCAAGAAGGCCAGCATCCTATCGTTCTCCACTTGCATGTAGTAGTCCTTGTGGACGATTTGCGCGTAGACGTGGGTGATTATGTCGATGGTGTCTTGCTGCGCCAGGCGCTGCGTGGCTAGCGCGACCTCGAGGTGGACATTCTCCGGCGCGACGGCAGGCAGTCGCAGGGCCACCAGTGCATCAAAGAGGTTGTCACCATAGTGGCCATTGAGGGTGGCGGGCATCGTAGAGAATGGGCGCATCGGCTGGAGGCGTACGTCAAAGTACTCCGCGAGCTTCTTGACAATGGTGAACTTGTCGAGGAAACCGACGAGGACCTCGTCGAACAAGGAGATGAAGCTGTCGTCCAAGCGGCCCCTCGCCCTAGCGGCCTCAAGCAATACTACCTGGAGACGTTCCTCAGTGTCGGGCTGCAGGCTGGCGTCGTGGACAATCTAGCACAGCCGGCTGATGCTCGCGCTCATCGCCTCCATGGGTCTAGCTTAGCTTCTAGTCAACTGATCTTGCGATTCGAGTGATTACTCTTGCCCTTGGTTAGCGTGCATAGGTGTGTAGGATTTTGTACTACTCCTCGGCCCTCTACTGCACCTGCCTTTGGCTGTATGATAGGTGGGCCAGCCACCCTTTGGGCCCACGTGTCATTCACCCAAAGGCAGTTGCCGTAAGTCAATGAAGCTGCGTCCCCCTCCGTGCCGGTGCAGTATAGTCATCTCACCGGACCTCTAGTTGGGGCCAAACAAGAGAAGTTTGATGTTTACTGGTTTATTGGTCCCTTTGCATTTTGCGCCAAGTTTTGACCTTTGATTTCACTAATAAAATGTTAATGCATGTAAACAAAAAATGTTGCGTAAGTCACCTTACGAAAACCAAATAATCCCAAAACACTTAGGCACGATGCATTAACTCCCTCCTTGTTTCTTATTTCGTTACATATCAACCAATGAGAGATGTGGGCCGTGCATGCTTTCAATGACTTGAGACTACCAAACATGACATGCAATGTTTAGTTTGCAAAGAGACATTAAGTTCTCTCGCCGATAGGAATAAAACAATACACCATGTATTTATTTACAGAGGGAGTAGTGCATTTTTTGTGACATGCATTACTAGATATTGCTAGTCAAATACTAAAATCCAGATGGACGTGGTAGTACCCCTAAATCCAGATCGTGGTGCTACTAGTACTAGTACTAGTAGTAGTACCAATGTAGTAGGAGTACTAGCATTGTACTACCCGTTGGTCAAATTATTACGTGCTGCTCCTCACAGTGAAGTGACAAGACCCTGCGCCGGAGATGACACCTGAGTATAGGTGCCGTGTTCGGCATACCATAGTCAGCCTCACCGACTGCAGTCACTATCATCATGGCTATAGAACTAGCCTGCTTACAACTAGCCCTATTCGACATAATTTCCCGTGCATAGATACCTGTGCATTGCACAGAACACCAAGATTGGGGGTGGACGGCGCCAGCAGCGGCCATGGCGCCAGATTTTTCCACGGCCTTCTAGATGTGGTGGGGAGGAGATAAGGCTGACTGTGAGAGATAAGGAGTTATTTGTAAATAGGGAACAAGTGCGGGCATCTTTTTGCAAAAATGGAGAAGCTTGGTTTGTATGCGTCAGATCTAGATCCGACGGCTATTGGTGAAAGATGGGAGGCACAACATCATCACCCACTCAGGACCTGTTTGATTCGCGGGATTTTCAAAATGCAGGAATAGGACTCAGCAATATTACAGGTTTCAAACTGATATTACAAATGTTAGGAGTAATGTTGTACCTACGACGAGGGAATTACTAGGAAGTTTACGTAAGAACTTTTGTTACTTTAGGTGGATGCAGCATTATCATACAAACTAAAATCCACCGCCCTGACAAGTCACTAATGGGCAAATAAGTTTTCGAGTCTCTGGCCACTTGATGTTTCAAAAACAAATTTAGCTTCTGCGGAGACTTTGTCATTTAGGCTTAGACGCTTGCGGTGATCAGCATGCCATTCTTTGTTGCGCCAGAGAACGCCAAACCTCATTACCTCGAGCACACTTGCCTCTAGAACAAAGAACCTGGCCAATTTAATCTCAGATTTGCTGCCTCGGTAGTCGATCAAATCAATTTCTGTAAGATGGAGATCAAGACATTCGATGAGATTGTTATAGTGCAGCACATTTTTCACTTTCGGGTCTTGTTTATTTGCAAAAGAAGAGAACATGTTAGAGCAGCTGGCTGTATAAGATCGTCGTGTCATCAAGAGGTACCAATATCATTCGCTCATACGATAGGGTTGGCTGGCTAGTAATATTTTTTCACTCTCTCTCTCTCTCTCTCTCTCTCTCTCTTTCTGTTTCCTCTCATTTAACTAGGAGCACGTGAAGAGCTTGGGCATTTGTTGCCTTCCACTATGTGGCCGATGCCATATTTCACAAAAGTATGCCACATAATACGCATCGATGTCAAATCAAAAGATTTTGGCACCGCTCTCGCGATGTGAGAGAGTTGGCACCGCTGTGCACACAGACCCACATGTATAAACAAATCAATCAAACCAACTACACCAGCCTCTCACTCTCCCAAACAAGTGTTTTTTATTGCCTCGGTCCTCTCTCTCTCCCATGCAGTGTTTTTTCATTGCGTGAGTTAATTTGGCACCGGAGCAAAGTAGGTGATCCAGATTGGGGCACCAGGTGAGCAATGGAGGGGCATCGATGCCAAATGCATCACAAGTGAATTTGGCACGTGTTTTAGCCTACATAGCCCACTTTTGTACTCCCTCCGTCCCAAAATTCTTGTCTTAAATTTGCCTAAATACGGAAGGATCTAGTTACATTTTAGTGTTAGATACATCCATATCCAATCAAATGTAAGACAAGAATTTTGGGACGGAGGGAATACTACCTCGTATTTAGTATAAAATTTTGACCATAGATTTACCTAAGAAAATGCCAATGCATGTCACTAAAAATTACACCATTTGAAATTATGTTCAAATACGAATCCAACGATATAGTTCTTAGTGACATGCATTAACATTTTGTCAGTTAAATCTATGGTCAAATTTTGATACTACAAAATTGGAAGAGTAAACCAGGACGGAGGTAGTACTTGCTCTTAGGGTAACCATAGAGTTACTGGAGTAGTCTAAGTTACTTTCCACTATGACTAGCCTAGGCTACTATAGTAGTACAGCATAAAAACGATGCAGGTGATCACGTGAGAAAAAAATACTAAAAACATTTCTTTCGGTGCAGTGCGTAGATGCAGTTTTGAACACTACACTTGTCATCGTAATTTGGGAAAATTACGAAAAAATTGAGCTACGTTGTGATTACCGTTTACTTATAGGAAAGAAGTTTCACCTCGATGAGTAGCTTCTCCGTGCACGGAAAGCATGTAAGGAATCCAACAACTTGATCCAGATTGGGGCCGATAGATTTTAGTGCTAAGATCTTCACTGTGCGCATGGACTGGGTCAAGCTTGTGGGAATCATTTTCTAGTAGACGGTTGTAAATACATCAAGAAGAAATTTAAAAATGTGAATTTCAAGAAGACGGAGAAGAAGATGAGTGCTGTACCTGAACAATTACGGATCCAATAAAGAGTTCGGAGAATTTGGCAGACGAGTACACCAACGCTGTCAATTTTGGCGCGTCAATGACCCTGATTTTTGTTGGACCTTCTAGATCCGATACAAGCAAACTCTCGAGGAAAGGCGCATTCTCAATGACCATAACGTGGAACAGCTGGAGTGATCTCTTCCCAATTGATGTCTTGTTGTGGGGCCAGCAAGACACATAAATCCATTGGAGATTCGTCGAGGCGATGTGGAGGCTAATGAACCCGTGGATATGCTCAAGACGAAGGTACTCAAGCGCAGTACAGCTGTGGAGCAGGTGCTCCATAGCCTTCTTCGAGATGACAACGTCGAAGAGGTTGAGCTGCTTGAGTTGAGGAGAAAAGGGCGGGCACGGCATTAATCTGGGGAAGATAGCACGAGCTGAAGCTGGCGCGGCGCAGCATTAGCGTGAGGCGGAGCACAGACGGCGGCAGAGAGCGACATTGTCCAGCTTTAAAGCTGAGCTCCTCGAGCTGATCTAGGGCGGGGGATAAGAACCACTCGTCAAACTTGGGTTGGACCTTGCAGTTGGTACTGAACATGCGGATGTCAAGGCGTCTAGCTAGCCTAGGATGCGATGGAAGGATCTTGGAGACTGCGGCCATGCGTTTGCAATCCCTGTCGCACAGGCAGGTGTCAACGATGAGGTTGAGGAGGACGCAGCGCCAGAGGGGGCGCCACCGCACCACCGGGAGAGCAGGGCAGTCCGCATGGCAGATTTGGTGGGGAGGAGGCCGATGATGATGAGCAGCATGTCGTCGGGGAGGCTGCTGATGAAGTCCAGGCTCGCCGGATGTGGTTTTGGCTCGAGCCTCCTCCGCTTGTTGGCTGCCTCGCCGTCCATCTCAACCGGCGGCGACGCCGGTGTACACGTGTGCTGGTGTGTGTTGTGTGTTGGATGTGCGCGAGTGCGTCCTTCTGTGCATGCCGCCGCGCAGTGGTGAATTGTGCGCGAGTGCGTCCTTCACATGCAAGAAGTGTGTCCTCAATGCACCCTCAATTTACTAGCGAGCGGGGTGCTACCCTGAGTGGTTTCAACTTTGTTTACTTCACCGCGTGTCGGATGGGCCTCTAGTTTTGTTATTTTCACCCACTGCCACATGGGCCAGCACAGGAAGATACAGAACACGAGCTAACAAGGCAACATGTGGATTGGTTGACCGGTCAACTAAACAATATATGCAGCTATACGCTGACACAGTGAGCGTATAATCCGTCGGTATAGAGAGTTCGAGTGAGAGGGGAGGCCCGTGAGAGATAGCAGAGAGAGAGAGAAAGAGCTACTCCCTCCGTTCGATAATGTAGTTCCAACTTTTTTTTTAAAGTCAAACTTTTGAAACTTTGAGCAAGTTTATAAAGAAATTACTTATATCTACAATACCAAAGATAAATGATAGTATGAAGTCTAATGATCGTTCCAGATGTAAATGTTTTTCTCCACATATACCTGGTCAAACTTTTCTGAGGTTTGACTTTTCAAAACATCCATATGCTTATGGACGTGACAGAGTGCCTAACTAGAGAGAGAGAGAGAGATAGAAATAGTGAGTGAAAAAAGTGTGTGTGCGTGTGTGAAAGAGACATGGACAACACACGATAAAAGTAGAGAAAAAGCATGCATGTCTTATGCAAACATATCACACATGCATCTTCGACAATGGAGGCAAGGTGAGGAGATAGTGTGTGGTTGTTTGGAACCGGGAGAGCAAGACCCCTAGCACGTGGCCAAGAGGGGTCTGACAAACAAGGGAGAGAGGTCGAGAGAGACGTATGGAGAAAATGCAGACATGGGGAGGAGAGAGTGTATGTTTGTCATAGAGAGATCCCCTAGAGATCGTGATGGGACTACATGGGTGGGAGATCGAGTGACAAGGTGTGTGTGCGATAGAAGATGCCCCGAAAGATATTGAGATAGACGTATGGATGGAAGGAGACAATATGTGTGTTCCTGATGGCTAGTAAGAGATAATCATACTTAGGAGGGGGGAGTGCTTGCGCCTATGATGGAGTGAGGGATTATGGTACTTAGGGGGGGTGTCACATGGAGAGAGAACAAGGGCGGAGAGTGTTGGATGGGTCTATATGTATAGCGCAAGCGAGACATGTGTATGTGTGAACCAGGGAGATATAAGGTCAGTTTGGCTTGCGCCCTGAGCATCTTTTGCCTAGCCTGGGGTTGTGGCTGGATTTCATGCATGCTTGTTTGGTTGCTACCCTGTGAAAAAGAAAGCCCGCCTGGCCTGGGTTCCCTTGCACTTTAATTAGCCTGGCTGGACTCCAGACACTACAAGTAGCCTAGCCCAGGCGACCGATTTCAAACGCCTGGCCATGCCTGGTCATGCGGCCGCGAGGCTAACAACAACATGGATGGATATTAGCATTAAATAATTGCTGCATGGATTGATTGATGGGATGTTGATGCTTTGCCTGGCCCAGGCATGAACCAAACGCTTCAGCACCACACAAGCCAGACCAGGCAGAAATATTTTACATCTCACGTCCACACCAGGCAGTACTAGCCATCAAGGCATGAGGGTCAGGTCATGAACCAAACTGACCAATAAAGTTTGAGAGATATTGAGGAGCCCCGATAAGGCTGAGTGGTGTGTCAAATAGCTGAGAGGGGGAAAGAGATATTCCATCCGCTCGATAATGCAGTGCATGTAAATTTTTTAGAAGTCAAACTTTGGAAACTTTGATTAGGTTTATGCAAATGTTATTTATATCTACAATACCAAAGATACATCATACAAAACTACATCTCATGGTCAATCTAATGGTATATGTTTGCCATACTAGATGTAATTGTTTTTCTCCACGTACATGGTCAAACTTTGTGATGTTTGACTTTTCAATAAATCTATATGCTATGGACCGAGGAGAGTGCCTAAGTCGAGACAGATCAAGTGCGTGTGAAGGAGAATGAGTAAGTGTGCAAAAAGAGTATGTGTGTGAAAGAGAAAGTGACAACAAACGATAAATTAGAGAGAGAGTGTGTTTTTTCGTTTCTTATGCGAACATATCACGCATGCATCTCCGAGATGGAAAAGCGAGGCGAGGAGATACACGAAGATAGCTAGTGTGTGATTGTTTGCAACGGAGAGAGACACCCCTGTAGCACATGTCCAATAGAGGTCTGGCCAACAAGGAACAGAGGTCGAGAGGGACACATGGATGGCATGGACGCATGGGGAGGGAGAGAGGGTGTGTTTGTGATAGAGAGATCCCCTCGAGATCATGAGGGGACTATATGGGTGGGAGATCGAGGGAGGTGCGTGCGTGATAGAAAGATGCCCCGAGAGAAATCGAGATAGACCATGCACATGTTTGTGATGGAGACTAAGATTAGCTAGTCATATACATATAGGGGGAACTGCGTGTGTCTACAATTGAGTGAGAGACCATCATACTTGGCTAGCTAGGCATGAGATTGGGTGTGTGTGCATGTGAGATGGAGAGAGAACCAAGGAGAGAGATAGAGTTTTAGATGGGCCTATCGAGTGTGAGTGAGATATGCATGTGTATGTGTGACCCAGGTGGATGGAGAGTTTGAGAGAGGGGGGAAGAGCTCCGAGACGACAGAGTGGTGCGTGAGAGTGTTATGGGCAAAGAGCCAAGGAATTTGTGTGCTTACGATGAGTGCACCCAAGATATCTAGCTTGGACTAGCTAGATTGTCATACATAGTGTGCGAGAGAGACCTATAGATGGTGTATATATGCATGCGAACTAGAAAGACCCCCCCCCACACACACACACACAGAGAGAGAGAGAGAGAGATGGAGAGAAAGGGAGAGGGACCAACAAGGTTTTTGTGTCGGATGCGTGCGACAGAATTGAGGATTGTCGGCGAGAGAGAGAGAGAGAGGGAGAGAGAGAGAGAGAGAGAGAGAGAACAGGAGTCCGGGAGAGGGGGAGGTCGCGTTTTATGCATCAAAGACTGATATAAACCATGTTTCGATATAAACTTGCATTCAAATATTTAAATTGGAGAACATGTTGTCTGCAATCCACACATGAACGGATATATGCATATATCAAACAAGTTCATTAATTTGGCTATCAACATGTTCATGGAGTACTATAATACTGTACAACATGCTACTCGATTGAGGTGTTCAATTTTGGATTTAGTTCACTATTTTGACCTAGTGAATGAACTATTTCATTGAATCGAGATATTTCATTTTGGGTTTGATTCGCGTTTTTGAGTGGGTCAACTATTTTTCATATAGTAAATCGCTAGCAACGAACATGTAAAAACACATTACTCCAGAGCATCATCTCTCCATCTAAAAAAGAAGTGGCAAGCTAATATTTCAAAATTTGATTCGAATCGACTTGGTAAGGTAGACGTGGATGCTTGTTCTCCCAAAATTTGAACGGACCATTAAACATCCTCTCTACTCGATGGAATTCGCCTAAGCAAATAAATGGGAGACGCGAAATTACCGTCCTATGTGGGACACGCATCAATTGGCCCGTTGTACATCGAGGGTAGGTTCATAACTTCATCCAAGCGCGCCTTCTCCTCGGCCGAAATAACATGTGCCGAATAATTCATAAACCATGGTCGGCAAAACACGCTCTCCTCGCCCCGAAATAGCTCTCATCCACTATTTCAAAACACGCTCTCCTCGCACGAAATCGCTCGCGCCCACTATAGTTCAAAACACGCCCTCCTCGCCCGAAATCGCTCCCGCCCACTATTTGGGGAGAAGCAAAGTTACTCTACTATCCCCGACCCTCAGTACACAGACCCAAGCCGAGAAGCCTAAAGGCAAGGGTAGAACTCTAACTCCCCCTCACATATCAGACAAATGTGTCCGTAAGACATGGTTCCACTCCCCTCCCAATTCCCCCCCGTCCCCCCCCCCCATTCATACCTCGTGGGCGCCAAATCACCTTCTCCCCGGGAAGCTCCCTTCTCCCAAGCCGCGAAACCTCAGCCCCATCTCCATGGCGCCCCCAACGCACCAATTTCACAGCCGCCCTCCTCCCTAATGCCGGAGACGTTGTCCATCTGCCGTCGTGCACTGGGCCGTGTGCCTCTTACTCCGTGCTGCTGGTGCTACCTCGACGACGGTCGCGTTAACCGTACCGGAGCCTATTCACCCCCGCCGTTGTTCACGGCGCCGGAGCGGCTCCAACTTCAGATCCGTCCAGTGTCCTGGCGCTGCTTCCCCGTAGCCGTCGACCATCACGACATCGCTGTTTCCCTGCCACCGGTCGCCACCGCAACCGCGCTGGCCTCACCGACTCGGCAGCTGGACCTGCCTACTTCACCATGCCGCCAGATAGGTCGCACCCTCATCTCAAATCACTTTATTTAGGCATCAGTTGTCTGAATTTTTATTCTGGGCCAATCGATTCCCAATGGGAAGCAGCACCCCTTGAGGCGGCGCAGCTCCTAGGATGCCGGTTGGCTGGTGTCTAACGTAAGGGTTTAGGGCCGTAAGTTCGCCGCGGAAGCAGCACTTAGATGGCTATCTTTTAGATTGCGTGGGTTGAAGGTACTGCCGCCGCCAGATCTGGATGACGGGGAGTCTTTGTGGATTGGCCCGGGGGCGGTGCAACCACGGCAATGCGTGGGGCGGGGAGCGGGGTTTTGGCTGGGGCCACGGATGGCGGAGGCAGGCTGCTCTGCCGTTGGTCACTGGCTCTTCGGGGAGATTCCGAACAGTGTCAGCCGGGAGGCACAAGACGGCCATCAAGCCATCCGGCATAGATCGGACAGTACCAAAATAAAATAAAATCGTGTGACCCCAATTTAGTCTTCAGTCAACACACGTGTGACCACTCTCGTACCTTGCTGTTGATCTCTTAGTGTATTTCTTCAGATCAAAGAGATATGTCATTCTTAACATTATGTGTTATCTGCATCTTCAGACACACCAACAAGGGAAGCATACACCAGAAGGGAGCTATAGTCCCCACTCAACAGTTCCCTACATCGAATGCGCGTGCCCAACATGGACAGCCACAACAACTGCAGGGCCATCGACAAGTCAGCACATGATGCTCACTCCTATGGATGGCAGCCAGATAGGTTGTACCCTCATATTACTTGTGTGCAACATTTATGGCTTTGTTATTCATCTAAGCATGGAAAATAGATCATCACATTTCACTGTATATTCATGCTGATCTCTTACGGTTATTGTTTAGGAGTTAACGTTGTTCCATAGTTCAGCTAAGATACTTGTTCTTTAGGTAACGTTGTTCCATAGTTATCATCCATCAGCCAATGCTATCCCACAGGCTAGTGATTATAGTATTATACCACTTCTAGTATTACCTATGTTGTTCTTTAATACTTTTGTGTGCCATCTAGTTAATCTCGAGTACAAACGATACATATTCTGTAGCTTTCATCTGTGTTCTCCCTTTAGTTTATGAGACCTGTTGCTGCTAGTTAACCCCAGTCCTACTATTTATGTCGTCTCCTACAGGCACTCATTACATAAATCTAACTACTAGTTGTTTTCCATGCATGTCAGATATAATTGCACACACTGATATATCCACAAGAACCTCACGGAGCAATGTAAAGGCCAATAAACTTGATGTCAATGATACCCAATATGATGGAACATGTAAAGGCAGTTCTTCAGAAGACTTGCAGAAAGATGATGAATCCTCTTCACCCCATAAGGTCCTTGCTCCAACTTGGCCTGTGATATGGGTACAACATGCATATAATGTCCTGGAGTGTATCTACTCTGTTGCAATGCCATGTGCTTAGCATGCTGATCATGCATGTGAATATTTCATGCCTTCCTGTTTTTCAGTACCTATTCCATTCATGATAACATGTTTTCAAATTCAAGTACTGTCATTCTACTCCATCTCAATGCCATCTGCTTAATTTGGACACCATGCTTCTGAATATCTTATGCATTGTTATTCATCAGTATGTACTTCATCTGTCTACCATACCATGTTTTTTCACATTGAAGTGTTGTTCTAGTGCTCTGTTGCAATGCCATCTTAGTTTCCCAATCATAAACGTGTATGTTGCCTTAGTTATTTCTACACGTATTCCGCTAGCATACAGTTTTACATTCAACTAGTGCTTTTTTTGCTGTGTTGTCCTGTCGTATCCCTAACTCTTACACCATACTCCCTCCGTCCGGATTACATGTTGTTGAAATGGATAAAAAAGGATGTATCTAGAACTGAAATACGCCTAGACCTATCCATTTTTTTCCGGTTGGAGGGAATACATGTCAATATGTCATGCCTTTCTATTCTTCAGTACCTATTCCATCTCTCTGCTGTCGCATGTTTTATCATTAAAGCACCATTCTTCGATACAAGGCATGCAAGGGGATGACTACTATGTTAGAATCTGAAGGGTTACAAACAAGGCCTTTGCAAAAGATCCAAACGCCAGGAGATAATAAACGAACTCCAGTTTTTATAGATACTGCTCCAGCACAGAGAAACCTAACTCCTACTGATAATAAGCAGATTCCAATGGCCAAAGAACTAGTCCGCTCCAGTCCAGCAAAAATATGTCAACTCCATTCTAAGAAGCGTGTGCGTATCCTTGCATCATGAAATTTTATAGCATGTTGATCATATTTTCTACATGTTTTTTTACCCAACTCTCTTTTAGAAAATAAGCTTAACAGATAGAAGAATTTCTGCAATGGTATCATTTATGAGGAAAGATTCTTGCAGGAATTCTCTGTGCTCCAATGTAGATGTAAGTACCTGTTGTATATCACTATATTTTTACATCAACATGTATTTTGTTAATCAACGTGAATCCAACCTTTATCTGATCTAAATTTAGTTGTAGCAAAATGTATAATTAAAGGCCACAATGTTGTTTTTGTAAGGAAAATTGCCTGGTAGTTTTGCATCCTGAGCTGCATGAGTGTACTATCTCATATCAATGGGTTTGAATACTTTGGTTCTGCAGTGGGTTTTTTAGTGTTTTTTTACTGTGTTGTCCTGTCGTATTGATATGTCTCCAATGTATCTACTTTTCCAAACACTTTTGCCCTTGTTTTGGACTCTAACTTGCATGATTTGAATGAAACTAACCTGGACTGACGCTATTTTCAGCAGAACTGCCATGATGTTGTTTTATGTGTAGAAAGCAAAAGTTCTCGGAATGTCCTGAAAATCCACGGAGGCACTTTTTGGAAAAAAATAAAAAATACTAGCGAAAGAATCAAGACTAGGGGGCCCACACCCTGTCCACGAGGGTGGGGGCGCGCCCTCCTCCCCGGGAGCGCCCCCTGTTTCGTGGGCCCCCTGAGGCTCCGCCGACCTCAACTCCAACTCCATATATTCCGTCTCGCGGAGAAAAAAATCAGAGAGAAAGTTTTATCGCGTTTTACAATACGGAGCCGCCGCCAAGCCCTAATCTCTCTCGGGAGGGCTGATCTGGAGTCCGTTCGGGGCTCCGGAGAGGGGGATTCGTCGTCGTCGTCATCATCAACCATCCTCCATCACCAATTTCATGATGCTCACCGCCGTGCGTGAGTAATTCCATCGTAGGCTTGCTGGACAGTGATGGGTTGGATGAGATTTACCATGTAATCAAGTTAGTTTTGTTAGGGTTTGATCCCAAGTATCCACTATGTTCTGAGATTGATGTTGCTATGACTTTGCTATGCTTAATGCTTGTCACTAGGGCTCGAGTGCCATGATTTCAGATCTGAACCTATTATGTTTTCATGAATATATATGTGTTCTCGATCCTATATTGCAAGTCTATAGTCACCTATTATGTGTTATGATCCGACAACCCCGAAGTGACAATAATCGGGATACTTCTCGGTGATGACCATAGTTTGAGGAGTTCATGTATTCATTATGTGCTAATGCTTTGTTCTGGTTCTCTATTAAAAGGAGGCCTTAATACCCCTTAGCTTCCAGTAGGACCCCGCTGCCATGGGAGAGTAGGACAAAAGATGTCATGCAAGTTCTTTTCCATAAGCTCGTATGACTATATACGGAATACATGCCTACATTACATTGATGAACTGGAGCTAGTTCTGTGTCACCCTATGTTATAGCTATTACATGAGGAATCGCATCCGGCATAATTATCCATCACTGATCCATTGCCTACGAGCTTTTCACATATTGTTCTTCACTTATTTACTTTTCCGTTGCTATTGTTACAATCACTACAAAACCCAAAAATTTACTTTTGCTACCATTACCTTTATTATCATATTACTTTGCTACTAAATACTTTGCTGCAGATACTAAGTTATCCAGGTGTGGTTGAATTGACAACTCAACTGCTAATACTCAAGAATATTTTGTGGCTCCCCTTGTGTCGAATCAATAAATTTGGGTTGAATAATTTACCCTCGAAAGCTGTTGCGATCCCCTACACTTGTGGGTTATCAAGACTAATTTCTGGCGCCGTTGCAGGGGGGGCATAGCTCTATTTTCTGAGTCACTTGGGATTTATATCTGTTGATCACTATGAAGAACTTGAAAGACGACAGAACTACGTTTTCCCTCAACTACGAGGGGAGGTAGGGAACTGCCATCTAGCTCTGCACTAGATTCTCCTTCTGTTTTGAGTAAGCTTGCGACACCTAAACCTGCTACTGCTATGAATTCTGATATGTCGCATGTTATTGATGATGCCACTTCTGCTTTGCATGATACTTATGATGAAACTACTTCTGTGTGTGATACTACTTTGCCAGTAGGTGAATTTCTTGATGAACAACTTGCTAGGGCTAGAGAGAATGAAATTATTGAAGATGCTATTATTGATGATAGTGATGATGAAATCTCCCAATGATTATGAATTGCCTGTTGTTCCTG
Organism: Triticum aestivum; assembly: GCF_018294505.1. Lineage (NCBI taxonomy): Eukaryota > Viridiplantae > Streptophyta > Magnoliopsida > Poales > Poaceae > Triticum > Triticum aestivum. Next base: position 316,394,561 of record NC_057804.1, on the reverse strand, counting down.
AGGGTTATGTTATGAATGGAGAAGCTGCTAGAGCTATCTTTGCTTGCAATGATAGATATGATCTTAAAAAGTTATTAGCTAAATGGAAGCAGCAGTCTCTTAATGCTAGAATGAAACCTAACCCTGCTTTTGCTACTTCACCTATCTGTGTTACTTATAAGGATTATGAATTCTCTGTTGATCCTGAAATTATTACTTTAGTTGAATCTGATCCTTTTTATGGCCTTGAATCTGAAACTGTTGTGGCACATCTTACCAAGTTGAATGACATAGCCACCCTGTTTACTCATGATGATAAATCTCGCTATTCTTATATCCTTAAGATATTTCCGTTCTCGCTAAAGGGTGATGCTAAGACTTGGTATAATTCTCTTGCTCCTGGTTGTGTGCGTAGTCCCCAGGATATGATTTATTACTTCTCTGCTAAATATTTCCCTGCTCATAAGAAACAAGCTACCTTGCGGGAAATATACAATTTTGTGCAAATCAATGAAGAGAGTCTCCCACAAGCTTGGGGGAGGCTTCTCCGATTACTTAATGATTTGCCTGATCATCCTCTTAATAAAAATGAAATACTTGATATCTTTTATAATGGACTAACCGATGCTTCCAAGGACTACTTGGATAGTTGTGCTGGTTGTGTTTTCAGGGAAAGAACAGTCGACGAAGCTGAATTACTATTGAATAATATGTTGACTAATGAAAATAATTGGACTCTTCTTGAGCCAATTCCTGAGGCAATTCCTGAACCAATTAAGCTAACTTCTGAGCCTATTCCCAAACCCACTCCGAAGAAGAGAGGTGTTTTATTTCTCAGTCCTGAAGATATGCAAGAGGCAAAGAAATCAATGAAAGAAAAAGGTATTAAAGCTGAAGATGTTAAGAATTTACCTCCTATTGAAGAAATACATGGTCTTAATATACCGCATGTTGAAGAACCACATTATCTTGATAACCCGACACAGGTAGTAAAGGTAAATTCTCTCTATAGATATGATAAAGTTGAAATCCCCTCTACTAAATTTCATAGCCCATGCTTAGATGAATTTGATGAGTTTATGGTTAGACAAGAAAGTTTTAATGCTTATGTTGGTAGAGAGTTAAAGAATAATGCTTTCGAGGTAGGACGTGTGAGCGATAATATGGCTAGAGTTAAAGGTGAACTCAAACTCATTAGCAAATATACTTCTATGGTTGCTACTCAAGCTGAACAAGTACTTAAAGCTCAAAATGATTTGCTTGATGAATTAAATAATAAAAATGACTTTGCTGTTAGAGTGGCTACTAGAACTAGTAGAATGACTTAGGAACCTTTATATCCTGAAGGCCACCCTAAGAGAATCGAGCAAGATTCTCAGAGAAATAATTTAGAGTCACCTAGTTCTTCTAAAAAGAAGAAAAAGAAAAACGGTAGGACTTTGCATGCTTCTAGTGAACCTACTGTAGACACACCTGATAATCCCAATGATATTTCTATCTCTGATGCTGAAACACAATCAGGTGATGAACATGAACCTAGTGATAATGTTCATGTTGATGCTCAACCTAGCAAAAACAATGATGTAGAGATTGAACCTGCTGTTGATCTTGATGACCCACAATAAAAGAATCAACGTTATGATAAGAGAGATTTTGTTGCTAGGAAGCACGGTAGAGAAAGAGAACCATGGGTTCACAAACCCATGCCCTTTCCTCCTAAACCATCCAAGTCAAAGGATGATGAGGATTTTGAGCGCTTTGTTGAAATGATTAGACCTACTTTCTTACGTATGCGCTTGACTGATATGCTCAAAGTAAATCCTTATGCTAAGTATATGAAGGATATCATCACAAATAAAAGAAAGATACCGGAAGCTGAAATTTCCACCATGCTTGCTAATTACACTTTTAAAGGTGGAATACCAAAGAAACTTGGAGATCCGGGGGTACCAACTATACCATGCTCCATTAAAAGAAATCATGTTAGAACTGCTTTATGTGATCTTGGAGCCGGTGTTAGTGTTATGACTCTCTCTTTATATCGTAGACATGAAATGACTAAGTTGACACCTATTGAAATATCTTTGCAAATGGCTGATAAATCAACTGCTATACCTGTCGGTATTTGTGAGGATGTGCCTGTTGTGGCTGCAAATGTCACTATCTTAACGGACTTTGTTATTCTTGATATTCCCGAGGACGATAGTATGTCGATTATCCTTGGTAGACCCTTTTTGAACACTACAGGGGCTGTTATTGATTGCAACAAAGGCAATGTCACTTTTCATGTAAATGGTAATGAGCATATGGTACACTTTCCGAGGAAACAATCTCAAGTTCATAGCATCAATTCTATTGGAAAAGTTCCAACTATCATTATTGGAGGTTTTGAATTTCCTCTCCCTACTATCAAAAAAAGTATGATATTCTTATTATTGGGGATGTTCATATCCCCGTTGAGGTAACTTAGTGTTACTCCAAATTTCTCCGGTTCCGTGTTATCCGGAATGAGTTTGTTAACAAGACTTGATCAACCTTGTTAGTGGATTCATTTTGATGATCATGAGATGGATGAAACTAGAAGGCACAACCTTCTGTACCATCTTTTTACTTTCTGTTATTTAGAATAAATAAAGCAAAAATAGTATTATCCGTCTGTTTTCTGAATTATCTGTGCATTAAAAATATCCCGAAAATAAAAGTGCTCCAAATGCCCTACAAATTTAGTATGATTTTTTATGGAATATTTGAGGATTTTAGGCACTGAAATCACTGCAGGAGGGGCAAGCACCAGGCCATGAGAGTGGAGGGCGCGCCCACCCCACCTGGGCGCACCCCCCTCTCTCGTGGGCCCCTGGTGGCCCCCCTCCACTTATGCCAGCACCCACACACTAGATCTTCTACCCAAAAAACTCCCCATCCAGCTCAAGCACAAGTTCTAGCTCATTTTGCTGCGATTTTCGATCTCCTTGCTCAAAGCTCCATTCACGAAACTGGTTTGGGAGATTGTTGCTTGGTATGTGACTCCTCCATTGGTCCAATTAGTTTTTGTTCTAGTGCTTTATTCATTGCATTTTTTTGCTGCATAGGAGACCATGTTCTTCAGCTTGCATGTTGAATTTATGAGGTCCCAAGCAATTCTAATGCATGATATAGGCTCTAGGCACTTGTAGGAGTAGTTGCTACCAATCTTGTTTAGTTTTACTCACTTTTATTTTGAAGTTACGAAAATTTCAGAATTTTTTTAGAAAAAGAATTATGTCTAGGAGAATGTACCAAGGTGGTTCCTCAGTAAAGAAAGGACCCATGATTGCTATACGTGAGCTAGATGTTGAATTACCGAGGGACGCAGATGTAAGAGTTTGTGAGTGGCCATCCGACGATTTTATGGTCGAAGCAGGCTTTTGTGACGCCCCTGATTCAATCGTACACTAATCATACACGCAAATGTGTACGATGAAGATCAGGGACTCACGGGAAGATATCACAACACAACTCTAGACACAAATAAAATAATACAAGCTTTATATTACAAGCCAGGGGCCTCGAGGGCTCAAATACAAGCTCGATACACAAGAGTCAGTGGAAGCAACAATATCTGAGTACAGACATAAGTTAAACAAGTTTTGCCTTAAGAAGGCTAGCACAAAAGCAACACGATCGAAGAGGCAAGGCCTCCTGCCTGGGACCTCCTAACTACTCCTGGTCGACGGCGGTCTTCATGTAGCAGCATCCATCGCCGGTGGCATTTGGCTCCAGGGATCCACCATCTGGTTGCATCATCCGGAAAGAAGAAAGAAGGGGGAAAGGGGGGTAGCAAATCAACCATGAGTACTCATCCAAAGTACTCGCAAGCATCAGAGCTATACTAAGTATGCACTAGTATCAAATGGAAGGTTTGTATCTGTGGGCTGACCTGCAGAGTGCCAGAATAGAGGGGGAAGGCCTAGCCTATCGAAGACTAGCATCTTCAAGCAGCTCCAAGCATCTTGCGGCATGTAGAAGAGTAAAGAATAGCAGTTTATATTTAACAAACATGTTGTAACATTAATGCCCAGAGATCCTTCCTCGACTCCTTGCGAGAAAGCAATCCCGGAGCCACATATCTCAAGTATCCATTTGTAGTTGTATAAGATCAGGATATAAGTCTGAACGTTCATTACCGTGGACACGGTATTTGAATATATAAGTTCCCTGCAGGGGTGCACCACGTTACCCAACACGCTCGATCACTCTGGTCGGACACACCTTTCTGGGGTCAATGCCCGACCTCGGAAGATCAACACGTCGCAACCCTACATAGGCTCAGCAGAGAGGTCCCCGCCGCTCTACATCCTAAGCACTCCAGGGTCTTGGGCCCATCGCCCGCAGCACTCCGGGTCGTTGTGTGCAGGGTGGATACCAGCACCACCTCGGATGGCCAGCATGATCCGACCGTGCCACAATGCTGAACTGGACGTTTGACAAAGCTTCGGCTGATACTGTGACGTCGAGGCCCATATCTATTCTCGCGTGGTGGTTAGTGCGTAAAGGCCAGAGGCCAACTCAGAACAAATACCCAAACCATAGTGTATTATTAGCTTGCGGAGACGAGCAGAGACTCACGATCGAAAGTGACCCCGTCGCCCCGTCTCGTGGACTTACGACAAGGGCCTAGAATGCCCGGTCGTACAACGTAACCATCTTGCGGGTGCTCTCCGGGCCCGCCCGACTTTCACCAAGGTCTCAAGTAAAGTCATTGTAACCGTGTGTCCAAACATCAAGGAGAAAACCCGAGGAATCACCCCCAGTGGATTCCACTCAATGTAATCATCAAGGTGAACGTAAGAGGGACCACCCTCGAGGTTCACACTTGAGGTGTTGAACGACAGAGCCGTATCGGGAATGGTGAAAGAGGAAATCACCCTCGATGACCACGACCGAATAGCTACACTACAGAATTATCATCAGGAGTGCGTTATGAGGGATCACCCTCGGCACTCGATAGTAGCTCTGCAGAGTCGAGCAACAAAAGGGGTGTGATGTGATGTGAGGTGTCGGGCTCTGGTCGTCGATCACGTCGATCGAGGCGTCGATGATGAAGCAGGGGCAACAAGGACAAGTGGGGGTCACTGATGGATCACTAACCAACCTATACTAAGCAGTTTAGGGTAAGCAGGTAGGTAACAATAAGCAGGTACAAAAGCAGGCTATGCATCAGAATAGGAGCAAACAATAACAGTAGCAAAACCTAATGTAATCATGAGAGTATAGAATGGGCGATATCGGGATGATCAAAGGGGCGGCTTGCCTGGTTACTCACACAAGAAGAAGGGGCCGTCATCGATGTAGTCGATCACGGCGGCACCTGCGACAGCCTCGGGGTCTATCGGAGAGAAGAGGGGGAGAAACAGTAAATACATAGCAAGAAATAGCATAACAGGACAACAGGCAGAGCTAGACGTGTTCTAACGCGGTACTACACGATACCGGCAAAGGGGGATAACATCCGGGAATGTTTTCCCGAAGTTTGTATTTTTTGGACAGATGAAACAGAGGGGGAAAGTTGCGTGTTTGCTATGTTAGGGATGTGTGGTGGATGAACGGTCCGCGTATTCGGGTTCGTCTCGTCGTTCTGAGCAACTTTCATGTACAAAGTTTTTCGATCCGAGTTACGGTTTATTTTCTATGAATTTTCAAAGTTTTAAACATTTTCTGAAATTAATATAATCCGAAAATAATTGCTAAATGCTAAGCGCACCCAGCACAGGGTACACAGAACTGTACCTAGTGGCTGTCAGGTGGGCCAGGGGGTACCCAGTTGACCAGTTAACTCTTGACTGGTCAACACGGGGGTGGGGCCCTCTGTCATAGGCCCATTTGATTAACCAGTTAGTTAATTAGACTAAGCAAGTAATTAGGTTAATTAAACCTAATTAATTAACTTAATTAATTAATTAATTATTATTTTTATATACATTTTTGAAAGCTCTTTTTTTAAGAAAAGGAAGCTAGTGGGGCCTACTGGGTAGTGGCCCATAGGCCAAAACAGGCACGGGCTATCGGGCGCTGGGGTGGGGCATGGGCGCACGCCCGAACGCACGGGCGTGACTGACGAAGGCCGCCGGGGCGCGGCGGGGCACCGGCCAGGGGGAAGCGGGGCCGCGGCTGGGACTTGCGGTGGCCGGAGGCGGAAGGGGCCGTGGTGGCTGGAGTGGGCGGCGAGGGGCTGATGGCAGCAGCAGTAGTAGGCCACCAGAGCAGCAGCAGCGGGACACACGCACGGCGTGCGCAGCGGTGGACGCGGCGCGTCGGCACGGACCGGGGTAGTGGGGGTGAGCGAGCGCGTGCGTTGGTTGCGGCCGGAGGTACGGCGCACGCAAGCGGGATCGGGTGCGGCTGCGGCCACAGGGGCCATGTCGGCGAGCTCGACCGCAGCGGCGGAAGTTCAAGTGCGTCGGGGGAAAGCTACGGCTACGAGGAGAGGCTGGGGAGAGAGGGAGGAGGATCGAGTGCTCACGGCCGTTGCAGAGAAGGCCCGGGGACGGCTCGAGGTGCTCGGGGTGGCGCGGGTCGACGGCGAGCTCCGACGCGTCCGAAGGTGGAAGACGATGTTGTCGTCGGCGTTGTGGAGCGCTTCGGGTCCCGTGGTTCGACGGAGAAGGAGCAGAGGATGAGGTTGAGCTCGTGGGCACGTCGGCTTGGCGTAGGGAGGGCGGTGGCCACGTCGAGGCAAGGCGGACGGCGACGGGCGCGCCGATCCTTCCTCCAGATCGACAGAGGGGGAAGAGGTGGATCTTGGCGAGGGGCTAGGCGAAGGGAGAGAGAGGGAAGTGGTGTGTGGTGGAGTGGAGCAGGGGAGAGCTCGAGGGGGCGCGGGGAGGCCTTATCCTCTCCTGCGTCATTGACGAGGTGGTGAGGTGCCGACCGCGTGCGAAGCTCCGTGTAGCGGCCGAGTCCGAGGAACAGGAAGGAGGGGGAGGCAACCGGTGCAGGGAGTTGGGCCGTCCTAGGTGGGTCAAGGCCTAGGGGGGCGTGGTGGCTAGCTGGGCCAGTCAGCCCAGGGGGGATCTTTTCCTTTTATTTTGCCGTGTTTTGTTTTCTTTAATTTATTTACAGTATTTTTTTAATAGCAATTAGTTTCATAAAATATATGAACAATACCAAAATTGGTGTTACTAATTATACCAATGTCACAATTAGTTTGAGGTTTAAATAAAATAGTTTAGCATTTATATAATTTTAAAAGCATTTAATTTAATATTTTAGCCACTGCTTTAATTATTAAAGGGCATTAAACCACCTTATTAAAATGTTGGTTCAGCACCAAAATTGTTCATGGAATAATTGCAACATTAAGAGCATTTTAGTTTTGACATTTGAAAACTTCTATAATTTGACTTGATTCTGAATTTTGAATTCGAACAGGATTTGAAACTTCATGAGATTAACAACAGTAATCGTGGTGACATGGTATCATTAGCAGAGGTTACTGTAGCTTAATTATCCGGGTGTCACAATTCGCCTCCACTACAAGAAATCTCGTCCCGAGATTTAAGGGGTGTAGTAGGGGGGAAGACTCGAAAAGGATGGGGCTCAACACAAGATAGATACCTGGGGGCTATCTCGCGACATGGCACAAAGGCATCTCTCGAGTTGAAATTCAAAAGTCATTGAGAGCAAGGCTAGAAGGTGCAATAAGAAGCTTCAAGCGGATGAATAATCGTTTGATGTCTGAAACAGAGTGTGAAAGGGGTTCAGTGCATCGAAAATAAGTATTGCATATGATAGTAGAACAGATCACAAGAAGGTGGCTCGTGAATTACATACGAAGCCAAGCATGAGGAACAATTTTGGAAGACAGAGATGTACAGGAGAGTCAGGTTTCGATCCTGGGACATGTGGGTTATGGGCCCACCATGTGGGTTAAAGGTAGGAAGGGCGCTAACATATGCACAGTCATGATAGCAAGGTAGGTCAAAGGATAGCATGTCGGTATGTTGGCAACAACGTTGGTACCAAGGGCGAGGGACGAAGAGAACCATTTTCCTGCTTGATGAACGAGGCAGACCAATAGGCAAAGTTCTCGTCCATCGGTGGCCACTGGAATGTTATCAACAATAGTAACAAGGTCTTACTGACAGAGTTTGTACATCGAGGTGTTTACATAAGCAACGAGTTATCACTGCTCAGATATGTTAGTTTATAAGAAAGGTTAAACAATACAATGGAAGGGGAAAGTGTAGACTCGAATCAGTTATCGGTGTTCTCGGGTGTCTAAATACTCAGAACCCGTGGAAAATTGGAATTGGCGAGAAATAATAGTTGATCAAGAACTCATAAGAAGTTATGTAGTTCCATGGTATTCTCGAGATACCAGACGGTAACACTCAAAGGTATATCAATGTAGAGGTTGAACAGGTGAAACAATCTGAAGAAGCCAAGTTCTTTAACTTGTCTGATAAATGGATCAAACAAGAACAATATGGTCGGAACCACGATTGCAAAGGACCAAACATAGATACAAGATGGACTTATCACAAGGGGATTATTATTATAACAAGAAGCTTCCATGATAAGTTCCACATCGGGTCTGTGGGCATGAACACAAAGGTTCAAGGTCGACTCCCACTTCTCGAATGCACAACTTTCCATTCACCTCTCGCTTTCGAAGAAGTTGTAGAATTTGAAAATTTATCCGAAGAAACACCAGTAGATATAACTCGCATAATCTTCGGGTTCACACGGATTTAGGTAAGACAAAGATTCAACCCATCGGGGCATTTGAGGAACACATACCACAAACTTCGCAAGTAAATAACTCAATCCCGAGAGTAGAGCATGGTTCAGGAAGCAGAAGATACAATTTACCAAAGGCATTATGTATCCGAGGTAAAGCTCACAAGGTTACTATATATGAAGGATGTTGTCGGATAGAACCCCACAAAGGATCTAGTGGTTCATAAGGGATCTGATGTGAGCATCAGTACTCAACCAGAGGTAGAAAGAATGCAAGGATATCAGATTATAGAAGCAACTGACTAATTCAGAGTTCAAATGCAAAGGGATTATGATTTTCAAAATCAAGGGATCAGAAGCAAACGCTCTGACCAAGGATGGTTAAGTTGAATAGACTTAGGGCACAATCGATGGCAATCTGATTGGCCGAGAACCAGCTCATGTTCGGGAAGACGTCTGAGCCAGAAAGATAATCTATAAGGATCAATTGATGATTGCAACACAGACATAATGAATCGAAAGACTCGACTTGATAATGACAAAGGACGTCAATGGATACTGCTAGGCACATGGAATTAACCAGAGTGTAAGCAGGTAAGACCTTCTAGAGCAATAGGCGATAGAGGTTATCGAAAGCTCGGATTGTATTAAAAAGTATCTTATGAAGCATAAGAATAACTGGGGATGAATGGATACTCGATAAGAGCGAGTAATTATCCGTAGGGGTATTCATGCGGCAAGGACTGCAGGGCGGCAAGCATAAATGATGTAGGGTGGAACCCTATGTGGACGATCTTTCACGTTTGGAGTGGATCCTACGGGGAATCACGAAGAACACGCGGAAGAACTAGAGGGAAAACACGGGGAGAATGAGAGAAACACTCAACCGACATGGAATCAATCAAACAAGTGCTAGATCGCCAAACACAAAGAGATACATATGATCCACAATCAACAAAGGTAAGGATACAAAGGTAACCGATCTTCTCCGTGAGGAGGTCTTGAATCCACAAGGGGATCTTCCCATGAGGGGGTCTTGAATCCGATAGGATCTTCTCCGAGGAGGCCACGGTCTCTCACGAGGAGGAGATCTGATGGATGAGCGAAGCTCTATCTCTAACTTGAGCTAAATCAATGCTAACCCTAACTAGGAGGGGGTGGAGGAGTATATATAGTCATGGGCCATGAAGGGGTAAGTGGGGGATACAGGGACTCGGTCCAATACACTGTGCGCAGACAGGCGTCGGACGTCCGGAGGGTTCCGGTCGTCCGGAGGCTCGGGAAGGTCCGGACGTTCGTAGGTCTTCAGATGTCCGTAGATATCGTTCTATTGCCTGATGCATGGACATCCGGCCTTCGTCGGATATCCGTAGTTTTGGTTCTGGTGGGGAAGTCTCGGACGTCCGGAGGTGGCCGGTCGTCCGGAGCCTGGGAGTCGTCGGACGTCTGGTCCTGGTCGGACGTCCGGCCGCTGTAGCATTCATTAGCCTGGTTTCCTTGGGCTGGCGTGACCTTCAGGGGCCGGACGTCCAGGCTGGGCCGGTCGTCCGGTGGCTGTAGCTTCGAGCAACTTCTTCTCTTGGTCCTTGTACTTGGTGTCCTCTCCGTCTTGTCCAATGCTCGTAGCTGTTCCATGGCCTTCCTCTTGGTTCCTGGACATGCATAGCACACACGTTTGAGGTAGTAACCATGTCTCACATGTGGGAAGTGAAGGTTCAGAGAGGAGCGAGTTCACCTTGTGTCCAATGGCGTTTGTTCGAGGTCTCGTCATATGTCCCCTTGGGGCTTGGGGATTAGTGGGAGTGTACATGGGGATGAACGTGGGATGCTCCGCATCATCTCCCCCCCCCCTTGGGAAAGATCCGACCTCGGATCGTGATCCTCATCTCCATGGAAACGGTTGTCATGGACGGACTTGTAGTTGGACGAAGTTGAAGACATGGCGCAATCCAAGTAGTCCAAGGTGTCGCCGGAGTGATAGACATGCAAAAAGAGCAAACACACACTCGGAAATACAATGGTTAGCACACAAAAAGTGTCCATCATGCAAGAATGAGTCCGTGCGGCAAGATTGGTCGTGACAAAGCGCATGAAGCTTACTAAGATGATCTATAATGAGATGCAAAGCATTCATGGGAGGAAATGCAATCATTGTGCAGACAAATGTGTTGTAAATATGATCAATGCAACCACGGTGCAAAATGATGTCATAATGTGATGGTTTATCGAGAGCATGAACATGGTAATTGGTGCTCAATGTTATTATGTTATCATGCAATTGATGATGGGCAATATGATCATGATGTATGAATATGCCATCAAGGAAGATCACAACAAATTTGCTAAGGAAGTGAACAAGCTCAAATATCATGGATGACATGGGAATACAAGATGTAACAAGGCAATCATAATGTGAGTCAATCCATGCATAGGGTGCAAACTTGTGGTGAGTATGATGTGTCCATCGATCATAACATGTATGAGCACAATCAACAAATATGGAGGTGTTGGTGTACCAATGCTCGATGTCGTGGTATGAGTGGAGTTCCGAAGATGCATCCAATAAGTGCGAGTGCTCCTCAATGTGAAGGTCCATGTAGCCAATCTCCAATGTCGCTCCTCCGTTCACGAGATGTATCATGTAGACAACAAGAAGCAAACAACAATGAAAGAGTGACCCATCCAATATGCGTATTTGAGGATGGCTCAAAGAGAAGGAGGTCACCTTTAGGAGTTTCTCAAGGATGATGGAGTCGCGCATCGAGTATGCCTTCTCATAACCAAAATGTCTCGTGATCGTACCGCCTTGTGAATCCTTCAAAACGAAAGAACATGACAAACACTCGAAAAAACAAATGAGGTTAGCGAAAGTGCAAAACCTATCATTCGTGTGGTAAGATACCAAACAAGTGTATGCATCATGCTCATCATAAGAAAGGACAAGGGAGCATTTCATAGTATGAAGGCATAAGATGTAAGAACAACCAAATACAATAGGCTCAAGTAAACAAGCATGCATCACACGTAAGTTGTCAAAGTCTCTAGAATCAATAAGTATAGTATGGTTGCACTCAATACAAGTGGATATGAAAGAGGCAACTAATGGAGACAAGAGACAATGATCATGACAAATCAAGTGAGAGGCATGAACATATATGTCATCAGCCCAAGAAAGCGAGTAAGAGTGGAACATGGGTGATGCAACATAGCAAGCAATCATAACAATCAAGTCAAGCAAGCTAGTAGTGCGAAGATGCAACATACTAGAAGGAATCATGGCAAGCATGTCATGTGTGCAAATAGTGGGCATGAATAATTCACATGTCATAGCACAAGCATGAAAGCAAGATATGAGGAAAGTAGGTTCATGGTGTTGGCAAGAAGTCCTATGTAAATAGCAATGTAACATCATGACTCTCCCAACACAAGAATCAACAATAGTATGAGGCACATGATAAACATGGCAATAGCAACAAGGATCTCCACCAAGCATGCAAATACACATAGAAGTATCATAATGGTGAATCATGGGTAGATGCAAGCAAGGGTCACAATTGCATGGAAAATGCATAGAAGCAAGTATAACATGCAAAGTGAACACGGGAAAATGAGCATATGGTGACAAGTGGTAAATAGCCCATAGCCGTGTGAGAGCCAAGTAGAAGAGATGCGTGTAGTCCTTGCACAAAGGGAACGGTGGTAAGGATAGTCCACGGGATCCCAAGTCGTCGTTGCTCTCAAGAGCTCGTTTCATCAACTCATGGGATTGTGAGGTTGACGAGTGTTCATAAGTACCTACACAAAACAAAGACAAAGAGAAAATTGTGTGTGCATGGTATATGTACAGATCATCCATCATCATGCGCACGGGCATGTGTCGGTTAGCACAAAATAGCCAATGCTCAAATAAATGAGATGCATGATATAGAAACATGTCATCCGTCATGATAGGTTTGTTGTTATGTATAGCATAATGGAGACTCAAATTGTGTAATGCATCACGAGCAATATCTAGAACATTGTTATTCATGGAATGCATAAAGTGCACGCAATTATGGGAATCATGCAAAGTATGACATGCATCAGGATCTCCTAATATGTATGAGGAAACTATGGGGGTCTCCTCATGCGCATTAACGGAAACATCCCATGGAGAATATTGACAACATCCAAAACAATGCATATTCGAAACAATGTGATCATGGCATGTCATAGTAGATGAATTGCGCAAATCATGTAAAGGAAGCATGGCAATATCATCACATGAAAAACAAAATCCAATGACCATCATCTCGTCATCTATGCCATAAGTGCAAATGGGATTGATTTTAATGGGGCATGCATAGTTACTATGTTGAGATTGAAATGATGCAATGTGGGAGATCTCACTCATAGCATATGACAAGTTCAATGGGTTGTCAAACATGATGTGACCAAAAGAATTTTCACAAGATATCCTATGAAGCATAGCATCACAACTAGGCAACTCAACATGCTCATCATCATATTCATCATAAATTGGTAAGTCAAGACATGAAGAAGTCTCACTAGCATGAAGCATGGCAATAGGTGTGTCAACATCATGGGAGCGATCGATGTCAAGAGAGTCCACTAGTGGGACAAGAGAAGCACCATCACCTATGTTACCTATGGAGCATCGCTCATGTGTTGTAGGTGAGGTGTTGAAGATCGTCTCGTTGTCATCTTCATCTTGATGGAACCATGTGGGGGGTGCATCATTGTCAACCATGGCCATCGGTGTCTCCAATGGAGGAATAGACTCATCAAGGATAGGCATGTTGTCATGTAGGAGACCTAGCACCAAAGAAGAAAACACACTAGGAGTAGAGGTTAAGTCATTAGAAATCATGGTGGCCTCACATGCCGTGTCAACTACCTCACTCGCTAAGTGTTGTGGCTCACTCACTCCCTCTTGGATGCTCTCACTCATATGGTTGGTGGAGTCACTCAAATGGCGCTCAACCTCACATAGGATGTGTGGCATGCTCTCATGTGTGGGGCTAGTGGTGGTCACACTCATCCTCTCATAGGAAATGCTCTCAATGTCACGTATGGTGGAGTCACTCATGTCACTCATGTGGTGGTGGCTCTCCTCACATGACAAATGGGGCATCTTGACATATGTGGGTGTCGGAGAGATGTAGGTGCAAATGTCTCCATGCGCGGTCGCCTAGCTTGACTCGGAGTAGGAGTCCAATGTGGGCGCCGTCTTCATGTTGTTGAAGAGGTTCGTGCTCGTCGCCGTGGTCGAAGGGGATGGCCCTTGCTCGACCGTCTTGTCGCTATCTTGTTGTTGGAGGCCCATATGATGTGGCACCTCGTAGCTCATCTCCATGATCGAAGGGAATTTCCCATGCTCGGCCATCTTCCTTGGGGGGCTTCCGAAGATGGAAGTGTCGCCCTCGCTTGTAGGTGGTCGCCTTGGACTTGATGAAGTCGTTGTAGGCGTACTCGTGGGAAGTAGGCGAAGATGCCATACGTCCAAAGGAGAAGATGCCTTGATAGCACTTGGCAAAGATGCCGAAGTGGTTGATGTAGCCGTAGCACCATCTTGGTGGTGGTCGTCTCGCGGTCTTCTTTTGTGCTCATGAAGTTTGGACTTGGCGTGTTGGGACTTGTGCATTTGCGCTTGTGGAGCATCTTCATGATGATGATGTCGTTGTCGTGCTTGAGCTCCTTGGCGTTCGTCGTCGTCGTGCACATGATGCTTGGAGGTGACTTGCCCTTCATGACGATGTTGATCACGAACGAGATGGTGATCGCCATGTAGATGTTGACTTGGACGACTTGCACTTGCATCTTGTTTGCGCTCCGAAGACTTGTGGCTTGAATGTATCCGCCTTGAAGATGACGAAGTGGAAGAAGACTTGATCAAGGCTCTAATCTCCTCCATCCTTGCATCTTGCTCCTCTTTATGTGCGGCAAGCTTCTTCTCGATGTGCTCTCGCAATCTTGATTGTGCGCCTTGCACTTGTCATTGTAGATTGAGGATAGACGCTTTGGTGATGTAGTTGTTCACGCCTCGTTGTTGTCGAGGACCGGAGAGGAAATGCCTTTCCTATCCATCACAAGACTCGAGCAAATATGAGTGGGAGAAAGAGAAGAACTTATACCAATGTACCTTGACCGATGTTGACAATGAATCAAGTTCACTCAAATGCGGAGAACGAAATAGCACTATTGGTACCAATCCTTGTCGGTTCTCACACCTACACAAGTAAAGCTTTTGGTGGAGCTTGCTGAGGATAGTGGCACAAAAATTTAATGCAAAATGTTAGCAAGAGTCAATAATGTTGAAAAAGATTCACAAATTCGCAAGCGAAACAAGTAGACCAACAGCAATATGTGGCACACGGAAACACACACACGGATAGATAAATGGGGTCGTGCAACCAAGGAATGAGCACAAAATGTGGAATCCACGGAAAACGCTCGTGTTGCACAACTCAAGAGAGATGCTAGCACGATTGCTCAATAGGCGGATACGACACTTGTGCACAACCTATAAGATGCAAAATGGATGAACTTTCTATCCCAAGTATGCTATGTATGTATGGTTCTCGGTGTTTCTCTCAAGATGATCCAAGATGATCGGATATGACAATCTTATGTGCAATGTGGTATGATGCTATGGCACTTGCTTACAAGCTTCTTTGCTCTCTTTCTTTTGCTTAAAAGCTTTATTTCTTTTTCTTTTTTTTTCTATGGCCACTTTTGCACAATGCACAAACCAAGATAGCAATTGTGTATATACGGGAACAATCTTGTGACACAAGAGATGATACCAATATATGCACCACGATGATATGGTATGTATGCTATGGGAAGTATTATCACTAATGTGCACAAGTAACGTTGCCGGCAATACTCAAATGGCTAGTCTCGATAGGAAAGTAACGCAAAATGGGCTAGGGGTTATCAATGCAATTTGCAAGGGGAATATACAATGGTGTCGTCGAGGTTACCGTCCTTTGCGATGATGAGTGGCGGTGTCTTTGATGTAGATACCAAGATGATGGAGACTCGTCCCTAAGTAGCCGAAACACCTTAGGAAACGGAAAAACCGCAAACTCAAAATCTCAAATGACAAATGTCAAATGGTGGTAGCGATGAGCGGTGGTGGTTTGCACTTGGCAATGCGGAAGTGGAATGATGGCTATACACGTGTCGGAGTTGAATTTGCCGTCCCTAAGTAGCCGAAACACCTTAGGAGACACAAGCCACAACTCAAACAAGCTCAAACAACTATTGGGTAAAGTTGGGGGTGGCGAAATGTATGGTGGGCACGCCTATGCGGAAGATATGGTGGTAGTGGTTGATGAAGAAGCAATCGTCCCTAAGTAACCGAAACACCTTAGGAGACTCGAATCACTACTCAAGCAGCCACATATACAATGGGGAACAAAATTGGTTAGGTTGCGGAAGTCGGTGGTGGCTATGCGGATTATATGGTGGAACACCTAGGCAAAGATGCCAAAGTTCCAAAAATTTGATGGAGTCAAATGATGTTGGTGGTATTTTTGTGGGAAGGGGGATGTCAAGAGCTTCAAAACGAGCTAAAGAACGTCAAAATCGGAGTTCGGATGAATTAGTTATGGACAAAACAAAAATCAGCCGAAGTCTGAAACTACAGGTTACGGACGTCCGGAAAGGTCGGATGTCCGGGGCGTCGGACGTCCGGAAAGGTCGGAAATCCATAAATTTGGTTCGGGTTAGGGGTTCCGGTCGTCCGAAAAAGGTCGGACGTCCAGTGCTTCGCGGGGGTCCGGACGTCCGTAAAACTCCGGTCGTCCGGTGGGTCGGGGTCAACGCGAGATCCGAGTTTGGGGGCGCGATTTTGAGCGGAAAATGGAGATTTCAGGGTCAAAATTGACGAGATTTCATGGATGAAAGATGGGAAAACTTGGGGAAATGCTAGATCCACTCGAAACCAAGCAAATCCACGGATCAAAATCAACAAAACATCATCAAACCAACAAATCACAAAAAAAATTGGGGCTATTTTTGGTGGGGATTTTCGAATTTAGGGAAGAACACAACAAAATAAGGCTAGAAAATGGTGGGAGGGACTCCAAATACGTGATCAACGTGGCTCATGATACCATAGATGATGTAGGGTGGAACCCTATGTGGACGATCTTTCACGTTTGGAGTGGATCCTACGGGGAATCACAAAGAACACGCGGAACAACTAGAGGAAAAACACGGGGAGAACGAGAGAAACACTCAACCGACATGGAATCAATCACACAAGTGCTAGATCACCGAGCACAAATAGATACATATGATCCACAATCAACAAAGGTAAGGATACAAAGGTAACCGATCTTCTCCGTGAGGAGGTCTTGAATCCACAAGGGGATCTTCCCACGAGGGGGTCTTGAATCCGATAGGATCTTCTCCGAGGAGGCCGCGGTCTCTCACGAGGAGGAGATCCGATGGATGAGCGAAGCTCTATCTCTAACTTGAGCTAAATCAACGCTAACCCTAACTAGGAGGGGGTGGAGGAGTATATATAGTCATGGGCCACGAAGGGGTAAGTGGGGGATACAGGGACTCGGTCCAATACACTGTGGCAGACAGGCGTCGGACGTCCGGAGGGTTCCGGTTGTCCAGAGGCTCGGGAAGGTCCGGACGTCCGTAGGTCTTCGTCTGTCCGTAGATATCGTTCTGTTGCCTGATGCACGGACGTCCGGCCTTCGTCGGATATCCGTAGTTTTGGTTCTGGTGGGGAAGTCTCGGAAGTCCGGAGGTGGCCGGTCGTCCGGAGCCTGGGAGTCGTCGGACGTCTGGTCTTGGTCGGAGTTCCGGCCGCTGTAACATTCGTTAGCCTAGTTTCCTTGGACTGGCGTGACCTTCAGGGGCCGGACGTCCGGGCTGGGCCGGTCGTCCGGTGGCTGTAGCTTTGAGCAACTTCTTCTCTTGGTCCTTGTACTTGGTGTCCTCTCCGTCTTGCCCAATGCTCGTAGCTGTTCCATGGCCTCCCTCTTGGTTCCTGGACATGCATAGCACACACGTTTGAGGTAGTAACCATGTATCACATGTGGGAAGTGAAGGTTTGGAGAGGAGCGAGTTCACCTTGTGTCCAATGGCGTTTGTGCGAGGTCTCGTCATATGTCCCCTTGGGGCTTGGGGATTAGTGGGAGTGTACATGGGGATGAACGTGGGATGCTCCGCATCAATAAAGGATCCTTGGAACATCGAAGAGTATTTCAGGACATCTTGTAATAACAAGAGCAACTGGGGATGGAGGTATGAACGACAACGTAGGTAGTTACGCATAAGGATTAATCGGTGGTAGGGATTGCAATGACGAAGGGCACAAGGGTCTCGAGAAAACTTCGGAGAGTATCTTCAGAAACTTCTAGTGCACCAAGTAATCATCTGGAGTGAGGGGCTCTCCGGGAGAAAGTATTTATGAGAACCTAGAGTTGTTAGCAAAATCAGTTAACCCGAATAGAAGAGAGATCAGATTCCCAGAGTAAGGACGAGGAATAAAAGATCCTACTACCACCCAAGGGCGACGTGGGCCTGTAAGCCACACAGCCATGTTAGTAAAACAGTTTTTCAAAGACTAGACTCAACTTCGGCCAAGGAGTTGGAAAGGGGGATCCTACAGGCAGTCGGCTCTGATACCAACTTGTGACGCCCCCGATTCAATCATACACTAATCATACACGCAAATGTGTACGATGAAGATCAGGGACTCACGGGAAGATATCACAACACAACTCTAGACACAAATAAAATAATACAAGCTTTATATTACAAGCCAGGGGCCTCGAGGGCTCAAATACAAGCTCGATACACAAGAGTCAACGGAAGAAACAATATCTGAGTACAGACATAAGTTAAACAAGTTTTGCCTTAAGAAGGCTAGCACAAAAGCAACACGATCGAAGAGGCAAGGCCTCCTGCCTGGGACCTCCTAACTACTCCTGGTCGACGGCGGTCTTCATGTAGCAGCATCCATCGCCGGTGGCATTTGGCTCCAGGGATCCACCATCTGGTTGCATCATCCGGAAAGAAGAAAGAAGGGGGAAAGGGGGGTAGCAAATCAACCATGAGTACTCATCCAAAGTACTCGCAAGCATCAGAGCTATACTAAGTATGCACTAGTATCAAATGGAAGGTTTGTATCTGTGGGCTGACCTGCAGAGTGCCAGAATAGAGGGGGAAGGCCTAGCCTATCGAAGACTAGCATCTTCAAGCAGCTCCAAGCATCTTGCGGCATGTAGAAGAGTAAAGAATAGCAGTTTATATTTAACAAACATGTTGTAACATTAATGCCCAGAGATCCTTCCTCGACTCCTTGCGAGAAAGCAATCCCGGAGCCACATATCTCAAGTATCCATTTGTAGTTGTATAAGATCAGGATATAAGTCTGAACGTTCATTACCGTGGACACGGTATTTGAATATATAAGTTCCCTGCAGGGGTGCACCACGTTACCCAACACGCTCGATCACTCTGGCCGGACACACCTTTCTGGGGTCAATGCCCGACCTCGGAAGATCAACACGTCGCAACCCTACATAGGCTCAGCAGAGAGGTCCCCGCCGCTCTACATCCTAAGCACTCCAGGGTCTTGGGCCCATCGCCCGCAGCACTCCGGGTCGTTGTGTGCAGGGTGGATACCAGCACCACCTCGGATGGCCAGCATGATCCGACCGTGCCACAATGCTGAACTGGACGTTTGACAAAGCTTCGGCTGATACTGTGACGTCGAGGCCCATATCTATTCTCGCGTGGTGGTTAGTGCGTAAAGGCCAGAGGCCAACTCAGAACAAATACCCAAACCATAGTGTATTATTAGCTTGCGGAGACGAGCAGAGACTCACGATCGAAAGTGACCCCGTCGCCCCGTCTCGTGGACTTATGACAAGGGCCTAGAATGCCCGGTCGTACAACGTAACCATCTTGCGGGTGCTCTCCGGGCCCGCTCGACTTTCACCAAGGTCTCAAGTAAAGTCATTGTAACCGTGTGTCCAAACATCAAGGAGAAAACCCGAGGAATCACCCCCAGTGGATTCCACTCAATGTAATCATCAAGGTGAACGTAAGAGGGACCACCCTCGAGGTTCACACTTGAGGTGTTGAACGACAGAGCCGTATCGGGAATGGTGAAAGAGGAAATCACCCTCGATGACCACGACTAAATAGCTACACCACAGAATTATCATCAGGAGTGCGTTATGAGGGATCACCCTCGGCACTCGATAGTAGCTCTGCAGAGTCGAGCAACAAAAGGGGTGTGATGTGATGTGAGGTGTCGGGCTCTGGTCGTCGATCACGTCGATCGAGGCGTCGATGATGAAGCAGGGGCAACAAGGACAAGTGGGGGTCACTGATGGATCACTAACCAACCTATACTAAGCAGTTTAGGGTAAGCAGGTAGGTAACAATAAGCAGGTACAAAAGCAGGCTATGCATCAGAATAGGAGCAAACAATAACAGTAGCAAAATCTAATGCAAGCATGAGAGTATAGAATGGGCGATATCGGGATAATCAAAGGGGGGGCTTTCCTGGTTGCTCAGACAAGAAGAAGGGGTCGTCATCGATGTAGTCGATCACGACGGCAGCAGCGACAGTCTTGGGGTCTATCGGAGAGAAGAGGGGGAGAAACAGTAAATACATAGCAAGAAATAGCATAACAGGACAACAGGCAGAGCTAGACGTGTTCTAACGCGGTACTACACGATACCGACGAAGGGGGATAACATCCGGGAATGTGTTCCCGAAGTTTTTATTTTTCGGACAGATGAAACGGAGGGGGAAAGTTGCATGTTCGCTATGTTAGGGATGTGTGGCGGACGAACGGACCGCGCATTCGGGTTCGTCTCGTCGTTCTGAGCAACTTTCATGTACAAAGTTATTCGATCCGAGTTATGGTTTATTTTCTATGAATTTTCAAAGTTTTAAACATTTTCTGAAATTAATATAATTCGAAAATAATTGCTAAAATGCTAAGCGCACCCAGCACAGGGTACAAAGAACTGTACCTAGTGGCTGTCAGGTGGGCCAGGGGGTACCCAGTTGACCAGTCAACTCTTGACTGGTCAACAGGGGGGTGGGGCCCTTTGTCATAGGCCCATTTGATTAACCAGTTAGTTCATTAGACTAAGCAAGTAATTAGGTTAGTTAAACCTAATTAATTAAGTTAATTAATTTATTAATTATTATTTTATATACATTTTAAAGCTCTTTTTTTTAAGAAAAGGAAGCCGGTGGGGCCTACTGGGCAGTGGCCCATAGGCCAAAACAGGCACGGGCTATTGGGCGCTAGGGCAGGGCATGGGCGCACGCCCGAACGCACGGGTGCAGTTGATGAGGGCCACCGGGGCACGGCGGGGCGCCGGCCAGGGGGAAGCGGGGCCGCAGCTGGGACTTGCGGCGGCTGGAGGCGGAAGGGGCCGTGGTGGCTGGAGTGGGCGGCGAGGGGCAGATGACAGCAGCAGTAGTAGGCCACCAGAGCAGCAGCAGCGGGGCACATGCACGGCGGGCGCAGGGGTGGACGCGGCGCGTCGGGACGGACCGGGGTAGTGGGGGTGAGCGAGCGCATGCGTTGGCTGCGGCCGGAGGTACGGAGCACGCAAGCGGGATCGAGTGCGGTTGCGGCCACAGGGGCCATGTCGGCGAGCTCGACCGCAGTGGCGGAAGCGCAAGTGCGCCGGGGGCGAGCTACGGCTACGAGGAGAGGCCGGGGAGAGAGGGAGGAGGATCGAGGGCTCACGGCCGTTGCAGAGAAGGCCCGGGGACGACTCGATGTGCTCGGGGCGGCGCGGGTCGACGGCGAGCTCCGACGCGTCCGAAGGTGGAAGACGATGTTGTCGTCGGTGTTATGGAGCGCTTCGGGTCCCGTGGTTCGACGAAGAAGGAGCCAAGGACGAGGTGGAGCTCGTGGGCACGTCGGCTTGGCGCAGGGAGGACGGTGGCCATGTCGAGGCGAGGCGGATGGCGACGAGCGCGCCGGTCCTTCCTCCAGATCGATAGAGGGGGAAGAGGTGGATCTGGGCGAGGGGCTAGGCGAAGGGAGAGAGAGGGAAGTGGTGTGTGGTGGAGTGGAGCAGGGGGAGAGCTCGAGGGGGCGCGGGGAGGCCTTATCCTCTCATGCGTCATCGACGAGGTGGTGCGGTGCCGACCGCGGGCGGGAGCGTCCTGTAGCGGCTGAGTCCGAGGAACAGGAAGGAGGGGGAGGTAACCGGTGCAGGGAGTTGGGTCGTCCCAGGTGGGTCAAGGCCTGGGGGGTGTGGTGGCTAGCTGGGCCAGTCGGCCCAGTGGGGGGGGAATCTTTTCCTTTTATTTTGCTATGTTTTATTTTCTTTAATTTATTTACAGTATTTTTTTAAGCAATTAGTTTCATAAAATATATGAACAATACCTAAATTGGTGTTACTAATTATACCAATGTCACAATTAGTTTAGGTTTAAATAAAATAGTTTAGCATTTTTATAATTTTAAAAGCATTTAATTTAATATTTTAGCCACTACTTTAATTATTAAAGGGCATTAAACCACATTATAAAAATGTTGGTTCAGCACCAAAATTGGTCACGGAATAATTGCAACATTAAGAGCATTTTATTTTGACATTTGAAAACTTCTATAATTTGACTTGATTCTGAATTTTGAATTCAAACAGGATTTGAAACATCACGAGATTAACAACAGTAATCATGGTGACATGGTATCATTAGCAGAGGTTACTATAGCTTAATTATCCGGGCATCACAGCTTTAAGGAGGAATTTGACGCGTATGTGCGTAATGCTGAGCTGGAAGACTTCTTACAAGATAAGTGTCCTCAGTACTATCAATTGACTGATTCCTTTGTGCGGAGGTTTGAGAACTAGGCTGTAGCCTAGTGGCAAGGGAGCGCAGTGGCGTCTCCAGCAACCATGGTTCGAGCCACGTCGGGGACGAATTTCTGGTTTCTCACAAGGGATGCTTCTCCTATATCAATAAACCATGGGTGCTAGTGCCCATGAGTTTCATCTTTGTGCGGAGGTTTAAATATAACTGTACGCGTAATTCTCCTAGTGTCTTATTTGATATTTATGATACATCTTATACCATGGACTTAGAGGATTTTACAACTGCTTGCAAACTTCCACAGTAGGGTAGTATTAATGATCCTCACAAATCTGAATTTAGAGATTTCCTTGCTAGTATTACCGTGGGAGAATCCAGGGACATAGCACAAGCTACCATAGGGAGCATTCATTTTCTTGTTATACATTATTTTGCTCTCTTCATTGGTAGATGCATTAACAGTAAAGATGAAGCATGTCATATGTGTGTCCCTGATTGTGTCCTCAAGAGTGCTTTGTTAGGTTATAAAGGTTATAACTTGGGGGCAATAGTTGCACGTAGGTTGCAGAACAATGGTAGAACTGGAGATATATTTGGAGGAATTTACGCAACCCATGTGGCTAATTATCTTGGTATAGCCCCACGAGAGGGGATGTGATGATACCTCCTGCTTATTTAGATTATGACGCTATGGTCAATCATCATTTTCTTATGAGGAACGAACAATTCCTCCATTATCGACTAATCTATGACAGACGCAACGTCGTCCATGTTACTCTTCCTGCTCCTCTCCTTTTTGATTATCAGGCAAAAGGAAGATATGTTGTTACCAGGGAGGAAGCAGCTGAACACGAGGGGAGAGCGGAGGCAGCTCGCCAACATGCCGCAGCTCAGGAGGCGGTTGTTGCTGCATCTCAGTACGACCCCAGCTACAACTACGGATATCAGCCAGGCGGTCCTTGGTATTAGACCAACTTAGGCCAAAAGCCTAAGCTTGGGGGAGTACGTATTTCTTACCGACTTTACATTCATGTTCACACACTAGTCGTCGGTGCTCATACTCTTTCATTGTATTATCCATGCTAGTTTAAATTTTTCCTTTTTCTTGCTTTCTTCTTGTGTGTTTGATAAACATTAAGAAAAACCAAAAAAATAGTTAGTTTAATTTACATGCTTGTAGTAGTAATTAAAATGAAAACCCAAAAAGATTTCTAGTTCTTCTTCTTACTTGTTGGGAGCTTCCCTGTGTAAATAGTTTTAATTTATTTTCTTTTCTTTGGGAGTCGAGAGCAGAAGACCATATTGAAAATGTTTAGTGGCTCTCATATGCATGATTGTTTATTTAACTTAGAGCCCATATTACCTTGTCTTCTCTCTTGAGTTGAATGCTTGCAGATTCCAGCTTAGTCCAATGCACGTGCATTATTATTATTATACACATCGTTCGGTCGTGCAAGTGAAAGGCAATAATGACGATATATGATGGACTTATTGAGATGAGAAAAGCTGGTATGAACTCGACCTCTCTTGTTTTTGTAAATATGATGAGTTCATCGTTTCTGATTTAACTTATTATGAAGTAAACATATTTGCAATGACATTTAGAGATTATAGTTGCTTGTGCCATGCTTGATTAGCTATGAGTTATAATGGTCTACCTTGTGTGCCAACATGCTATTAGAATGATTATGATGTGGTATGATGGGATGGTATCCTCCTTTGAATGAATTGAGTGACTCGACTTGGCACATGTTCACGCATGTAGTTGAAACAAATCAACATAACCTTCATGATATTTATGTTCATGGTAGATTATATCCTACTCATGCTTGTGCTCGGTGTAAATTAATTTTAATGCATGTTTATGACTGTTGTCGCTCTCTCAGTTGGTCGCTTCCCAGTCTTTTGCTAGCCTTCACCTGTACTAAGCGGGAATACTGCTTGTGCGTCCAAACTCCATAAACCCCAAAGTTGTTCCATATGAGTCCACCATACCTTCCTATATGTGGTATTTACCTGCCATTCCAAGTAAATTTGTATGTGCCAAACTCCAAACCTTCAAATGAAATTCTGTTTTGTATGCTCGAGCAGCCCATGTTTCAACTAGGGTTGCCTATATCTTCCATGCTAGGTGGGTTATTCTCAAGAGGAGTGGACTCCGCTCCTCATTCACGAGAAAGGTTCGGTAACCGGGATGCCCAGTCCCATGATCCAAAAAGATCAAAGCAAATCAAAATAATTAAACAAAACTCCCCCGGGGCTGTTGTTAGTTGGAGGCACTCGTTGTTTCGAGCAAGCCATGGATTGATGCTTGTTGGTGGTTGGGGGAGTATAAACCTTTACCATTCTGTTTGGGAACTGCCTATAATGCATGTAGTATGGAAGATACATCCATCTCATAGTTGTTGCATTGACAGCAAAAGTATGCCGCTCAAAATGTTATTCAATCTCTATTTTAAAATCGAGCTCTGGCACCTCTACAAATCCCTGCTTCTCTCTGCGAAGGGCCTATCTATTTACTTTTATGTTGAGTCATCACCCTTCTTATTAAAAAGCACCCGCTGGAGAGCACACTGTCATTTGCATTCATTACTATTGGTTTATATTGGGTATGACTTGACTGGATCTCTTTTACCATGAATTACAATGTTTAGTCAGTCCTTGATCTTTAAAGGTGCTCTACATTTATGTTTTGCGGTCTCAGAAAGGGCTAGCGAGATACCACTTTGTTATATCATGTTATGATTGTTTTGAGAAAGTGTTGTCATCCGTGTTTTATTATTATGGCTCGCTAGCTGATTATGCTATTGATATGAGTAATTGTGAGACCTAAGTGTTATTGTGAGTTTGGTTAGTTCATAATATTTGCTGAAACCTGAATGATGGCTTTGCATGTTTACAACAAGAAGAGCAAACAGAGTTTGTAAAAGTTTTTCTTTATCACTTTCAGTTTATCAACTGAATTGCTTGAGGACAAGCAAAGGTTTAAGCTTGGGGGAGTTGATATGTCTCCATCGTATCTACTTTTCCAAACATTTTTGCCCTTGTTTTGGACTCTAACTTGCATGATTTGAATGAAACTAACCCAGACTAATGCTGTTTTCAGCAGAACTGC
The DNA here is from genome assembly GCF_018294505.1 of Triticum aestivum. NCBI lineage: Eukaryota > Viridiplantae > Streptophyta > Magnoliopsida > Poales > Poaceae > Triticum > Triticum aestivum. The sequence continues at coordinate 316,368,915 of NC_057804.1, read as the reverse complement.
CATGATATTGTTTTATGTGTAGAAAGCAAAAGTTCTTGGAATGTCCTGAGAATCCACAGAGGCACTTTTTGGAAAATATAAAAAATACTGGCGGAAGAATCAAGACCAGGGCGCCCACACCCTCTCCACGAGGGTGGGGGCGCGCCCTCCCCCTGGGCATGCCCCCCTATCTCGTGGGCCCCTAAGGCTCCGCCGACCTCAACTCCAACTCCATATATTCCGTCTCGCGGAGAAAAAAATCAGAGAGAAAGTTTCATCGTGTTTTACAATACAGAGCCACCGCCAAGCCCTAATCTCTCTCGGGAGGGCTGATCTGGAGTCCATTCGGGGCTCCAGAGAGGGGGATCCGTCGCCGTCGTCATCATCAACCATCCTCCATCACCAATTTCATGATGCTCACCGCCGTGCGTGAGTAATTCCATCGTAGGCTTGCTGGACAGTGATGGGTTGGATGAGATTTACCATGTAATCAAGTTAGTTTTGTTAGGGTTTGATCCGTAGTATCCACTATGTTCTGAGATTGATGTTGCTATGACTTTGCTATGCTTAATGCTTGTCACTAGGGCCTGAGTGCCATGATTTCAGATCTGAACCTATTATGTTTTCATGAATATATGTGTGTTCTTGATCCTATTTTGCAAGTCTATAGTCACCTATCATGTGTTATGATCCGACAACCCCGAAGTGACAATAATCGGGATACTTCTCGGTGATGACCATAGTTTGAGGAGTTCATGTATTCACTATGTGCTAATGCCTTGTTCCGGTTCTCTATTAAAAGGAGGCCTTAATATCCCTTAGTTTCCACTAGGACCCCGCTGCCACGGGAGGGTAGGACAAAAGATGCCATCCAAGTTCTTTTCCATAAGCATGTATGACTATATACGGAATACATGCCTACATTACATTGATGAACTGGAGCTAGTTCTGTGTCACCCTATGTTATAGCTATTACATGAGGAATCGCATCCGGCATAATTATCCATCACTGATCCATTGCCTACGAGCTTTTCACATATTGTTCTTCGCTTATTTACTTTTCCGTTGCTATTGTTACAATCACTACAAAACCCAAAAATATTACTTTTGCTACCATTACCTTTATTATCATATTACTTTGCTACTAAATACTTTGCTGCAGATACTAAGTTATCCAGGTGTGGTTGAATTGACAACTCAACTGCTAATACTCAAGAATATTCTTTGGCTCCCCTTGTGTCGAATCTATAAATTTGGGTTGAATACTTTACCCTCGAAAGCTTTTGCGATTCCCTACACTTGTGGGTTATCACGTATCCCTGGCTCTTACATCATACTCCCTCCGTCTAGATTACATGTCGCGGAAATGGATAAAACTGGATGTATCGAGAACTGAAATACGCCTAGACCCATCCATTTATTTTCGGATGGAGGGAATACATGTTAATATGTCATGCCTTTCTATTCTTCAGTACCTATTCCATCTCTGTTGTAGCATGTTTTATAACTGAATCACCATTCTTCTATGTAAGGCATGCAAGGGGAAGACGGCTATGTTAGAATTTGAACGGTTACAAACCAGGTCTTTGTAAAAGATCCAAACGCCAGGAGATAATAAACCAACTTCATTTTTCATAGATACTGCTCCAGCATAGAGAAACCCAACTCCCACTGATAATAAGCAGATTCCAGTGGCCAAAGAACTAGTTCGCTCCAGTCCAGCAAAAGAATGTCAACTCCATTCTAAGAAGCGTGTGTGTATCCTTGCATCATGAAATTTTATAGCATTCTGGTCATATTTTCTACATGTTTCTTACCCATCTCTCTTTTAGAAAATAAGGTTAAACGATAGAAGACTTCCTCCATTGGGATCGTATTCGAGGAAAATATCTTGCGGGAATTCTTTGTGCTCCAATGCTGATGTAAGTATCTGTTGTATATCACTATATTTTTACATTAGCATGTATTTTGTTAATCGCGTGAATCTAACCTTTATCTGATCTAAAATTAGTTGTAGCAAAATGTTAAAGGCGCCAATGTTGATTTTTGTAAGGAAAACTGCATGGTAGTTTTGCATACTGAGCTGCATGAGTGTACTATCTCATATCACGCACATTACTGAATCATAGTGCTTCTCTAGTTGCCCATTCATTCATTGTGTCAATGTTGCTTCCATATTACCTTACCTGGCTGATTATAGTTGTGCCATATTGTGTTAATTTGGTGTAGGCTAGTTGCCCAAATGTTCGTTGTGTCAATGTTTCTTTCCTATTATCTGACTTGGCCAATGATAGCAATGCTAGTGTGTTAATTTTGTGCAGGCTGCTGAAGATAAGAAGACAAACTCTGAAAACAGCAAGGCAACCCCATTGTTTCTTTCCAGTAAATCTAGGCCAGGTAATATGGCAATAACTCATGATTAATCTGTTTGGTTCACATCCTAATTTATGTTATGATGCAGTGGTCGAGACACTCTCCACTATCAATAATACAAGCCTGCCAAAATCGCCATCTGAATCTGTTCAGTATCCTCTGTCTCGAATGCAACGGAATAAATGTATGTTTGTGAACCAATTAATGGCTGAAGCAATGATGGAAATGGTGGATGAATCAGAGGTGCGGAGTCGTGCGACACAACGAATGATGAATGTTTTCAGATACAGTGTAACAAAGCAGCAAGAACTTGCCCACATGCTTATGGGCGTCATCTGTGCTGAGGTTGCAAATTGTGACGTTGTAGATGGTTAGGTTCTGCTCATTTATTTGCACTGGCATCAATCTTTGATTGCCCAGTGGATGTAATTTCCTGTAATATATGTTGGATGTGCAACGTTATTCCCTGTATGTTGTACCTCTGCTAGATCGGTTTTGGTCCTGTGCATAATTGCTCGTCGTAATGGGCTCAAATTATCTAATTTGGCCTAAAGACATGTACGAACTTTAGTGGGCCCATTAAGTTAATGGGCCGTTACTAGGCCGAAAGTTAATGGTCGGCCCTCTTACCTCCCGGGTCTTTAATAGGCCGACATCGAAGCGGGCAACAGGTGGGCCCAATTTATTTCACGGGCCGTTAACAGGTCGTTACTAAGTTTGGGCTACATATGGCCCAACTATACTGTAGGCCTTTAGCAGACCGAAAGAGACAGGGGGCTTGTACTGGACCATGAAGAGCATGGGCCGCTAAGAGGCCGAAAGTCAGGTCGTATTGTAAATGGCCCAACTGTGTTGTGGGCCTTTAGCAGGCCGAAAGAGAAACCGGGCTGGTATTGGACCATGAAGGGCATGGGCCATTAAAAGGCCAAAACTAAGGTCCGACTACAAATGGCCCAACTCATTTATGGTCCGTTAACAGGCCGAAAGGCACACAGGGCCGGGAATTGGCCCAACACTTAAATGGGTCGCTAAAAGGCCAAAACTCAGGTCCGACTACAAATGGCCCAACTGATTTATGGGCCATCAACAGGCTGAAAGTGACACCAGGCCGGAAATTGGCCCAACACTTAAATGGGCCGCTAAAAGGACGAAACTCAGGTCCGACTACAAATGGCCCATTAGATTTATGGGCCGTCAACAGGCTGAAAGACACACCGGGCCGGAAATTAGCCCAACATTTAAATGGGTCACTAAAAGGCTGAAAGATGTACATCCTAAAAATTGGCCCATCCATTGAATGGGCCGTTAACAGGCCAAAATCTCATTGGGCCGATATTGAGCCCAAATATATAGCAGTTAACGGGCTCGAACTGACGATGGGCTGCAATGGTGTCAAATCTTTAATGGGCCGTTGACGGGCTGAATTGGCACATCTCGTATGGGTCATGGGCTTAAATGGACCTGACACAAGTAGGCCTTATATGGGCCGACCTGCTAATTTTTACTAGGCCGGCCTTTTTCACCAGAATGGGCCACTGTTGGGCCGTGCCACGTGTCCACCTATCATAGGCGCCTCCTGTCCAATGAATGGATGACATCTGTCCCAACGGTGAGGCAACACGTGTTTCCTGCGGCCAATGATGATTTTACACGTGGAAAATCCCCATTGGTCCGGGCTGTTAACGGGTTATCGGATCCAAAACCAGACCTGATAGCTTAACGGCATTCCGTTACGGTGGATGCCACGTGTTGGTCATCCTTGACGAAAGCACTTCTGTGACGCACGATTTATCGTCATGGAAGTGGACACTTCCATGAAGATAATTTTGGTAATGTCATGGAACACTTCTACGACAGCACATGTATGACTATCTTGATTCTGTCATAAAATCGTCGTGGATGTACATGCATGACAAAAAAGCGACCTACTGTGACAAACACGTATCATCACGGAAGTGTATTTTTTTGTAGTGGAGGCCAAGAAAACTCCTCACTTGTGTGACTGTTTTGGGCTACCGCCAACTCTCAATAGCTTCAATCTTGGCTTTATCAACTTCAATTCCCTGTGGAGTAACAACATAGCCAAGAAAAGATACTTGGTCGCTGCAAAAGGTGCACTTCCCAAGGTTACCAAACAAACGTGCATCACGTAAAGCAAAAAACCAACACGTAAATGTTCCTCCAAAGATCTGCTATAAATTAGTATATCATCAAAATAGACTACCACAAATCGTCCAATGAAAGCACGTAAAACTTTGTTCATTAATCTCATGAAAGTACTAGGTGCATTAGTTAACCCAAAAGGCATGACTAACCACTCATATAATTCAAACTTAGTTTTAGATACTATTTTCCATTCTTCTCCCAATTTCATACAAATTGGATGGTATCCACTATGCAAATCAACTTTGGAGAATATTGTAGAGCCACTCAATTCATCAAGCATATCATCTAGCCTAGGAGTAGGATGACGATAACGAATAGTAATATTATTAATGCCTCTACAATCAACACACATACACGATGTACCATCCTTTTTTGGCACTAGTATGATAGGAACAACACAAGGACTAAGAGATTCACGTATATAACCTTTGTCGAGCAGCTCCTGTACTTGACGCATAATCTCCTTCGTCTCCTCTGGATTGGTACGGTATGGCGCACAGTTTGGCAGCGAAGCACCGGGAATTAAGTCAATCTGATGCTCAATCCCTCAAATGGGTGGTAATCCCGGTGGCACATCTTATGGAAAGACGTCAGCGAACTCCTGCAAAATGTTAGTGACAATAGGAGGCAAAGAGGAAGGTGCATCCTCAAAAGAAAATAACGCCTCTTTGCACACAAAAGCATAGAAAACAGATTTGCTGAAATCTAGATCATCAATCATCAATATCAGATTTGGTGGCAAGTAAACATGCACTTTTCAATTTAATTTCAGAAGCAACACTAGATGGTTTATCATTAGGCTTCATTTGTTGCTCAAATTCTTTTGCCACAATCTGATTTTCACTCTTATTTTTCTCTTGTTTTGCTTTATTAGCTCTATTAATATCATCTTTCAAAATGGACTCAGGAGTCATAGGAAGCAAAGCAATATTTTTATCCTTATGAACAAGAGTATACTGATTGTTTCTACCATGGTGTACAGAATTTTTATCAAATTGCCAAGGTCTACCAAGTAATAAGGAACATGCTTGCATAGGTACCACATCACAATCAACATAATCAGCATATGTAGAGATACTAAAATGCACACAAACAGTACGTGTTACATTAACCTTGCCGTTGTTGTTGAATCATTGGATGTAGTAAGGATGTGGATGTGGTCTTGTGGTGAGAGATAGCTTCTCCATCATCTCTATGCTAGCCAAGTTGTTGCAGCTCCCTCCATCTATGATGACGCGCACAGAACGTTCCTTCACAACTCCCTTTGTATGGAACAAATAATGCCTCTGATTTTGCTCAACTTGTGTGACCTGCACACTCAAAACACGTTGAGCAACTAAACATTCATACTTGTCAACATCTTCAGAAGCCATGTACTGCGTCTCATGTTCAGAATCATCTTCACCATGTTCTTTGCATGTAATAACAGCCAAAGTATCCTCATCATAGTCACTAGCGGACTCATACCCACCATCCTCAGTAGCAATCATCACACACTGAGATTTGCATTCTCTCGCATAATGACCTCTTCCCTTGCAACGACGACAAATAATATCACTTGTGTGCCCTGTTGATGCCATGGAAGAAGAAGAGCTATGTGCAGGCCCGACAGGTGCGCTCTTGGCAGATAGTGGTGGTTGTGCCTGCTTTCTTGTATCATGGCTGGAGGTGGCACCTGATGGAGGCGCTGGTGCAGTGGAAGTAGAAGACGCACGTGGTGTCCATGGTGAAGGTCGACCTGCAAAAAAGTTAGTTCATGCCAATGCATGTCGATCCTGCACTTCAAGTTCAACTTTACAAGCAAGGTGGAATAAACGAGTGATATTAGTATAGTCCTTATACTCTAGAATGGTTTGCATCTCTCTATTTAACCCAACCATAAAACGTGTAAGCATAGCTTCACTCTCCTCAACAATACCACATCTAATCATGCAAGTTCGTAATTCCTGATAATATTCTTCTACAGAATTTTTCCCTTGTCTTAAACGCTGCAATTTTTGAAGCAATTCACGTTGATAATATGGTGGAACTGAACGAGTATGCATAGGAGTTTTCAAAGCAGCCCAAGTAGCTGGAATAGGATATAATCTACAATGATCAGACCACCATACACATGCAAAACTAGTGAAAGCACAAACAGCAGCAGCAACTTGTCTCTCCTCGGGATATTGTAAACATGTAAAACGTTGTTCAATTTCTAACTCCCATGTAACATATATATCTGGAACATATCTACCCTCAAATGGTGGAATATTTGATTTCAGTTTAGGAATATGGTCATTATCTCGTACCTGAGGTGGTGGTGCAGGCCTACCGTTGTGAATATATACCTGAGGTCGACATGTTGGTGGTGGTGCTGGTGGCTACACATAGTTCTGATTTTGATCAACCTCGTCCTCATAATCGCCCACATAATCATCATCCTCCTCGGCACCAGCAGCCGCAGTAGCAGGAGCCAAAGAAGCATTAACAATAGGTGCAGCGGCACCAGGATTTTGACCAGGCTCAATTGGAACGTGTCGTGCTCGTCCCACTTGATTTGGAAGGCGGCGTTGGAGATGTTGTTGTTGTTATTGTAGAGTTGCGACAGGTCCAGCCGGTGGTGGTTGGGGAAGACGCTTGAGCAATTCATTAAACTTGTTATCTAGCTTTGTCTCAAACGACTTCTCCATGGCATCTATCTTCTCCATAGCCTCTTCAAATCTGTTTAGCACATCTCCCACCTGGCCACTAATCATTTGCTGAAATTTATCATGCAACTCCTTGTTCGTCATGTTCTCCCAGTCAATCTCGTCGGCTTGTGGTCTGCCATGGTTAGCAACAGGTGGCAGGATGTTCCTACAGACTACTAGAAAGTGGCAGGATGTCACAAATCCGTCAAGCGAATCTCAAATTCTTACCAGTTCTTACCTAGCAGCAGGTGGTGATCGGCAACCGTTGGAGTCAAAACTCTCAAAGCTTGGATAGAGCGATTACCAGGGAGGGTCAAATGTATGACATAGATGTATGTGGAGCTGGGAAGGCTTATAATATGGTAGCAAAAAGGGTCAGCAATAATCAATTCAGAGATGCAAAGTTGAATAAATGCTCAACAACGGTACTGTGCTGGTCCTAGGCTAGACCGTGCTAGAGAAGCGAGCCTAGAACACTAACAAAATCACGGCGCTGCATGGAAACAAGGGAAAAGCACACTCTAAAAAAATACACCCTTTTTTTATTTATTTTGCGCTCTTTTTTTGCGCCCTTCTTTTTTTGGCCGAAAATCGCTATAATGGCAAGTGTCTCAAATCTCTTCCCAAGTCAAGATAACACACGAAATTTTTGCGACCAATTTTTTCTCGACAGCTCGGACCCAAAAACTGGAAACGGCTAAAAAAAAACTTTCTATAATGGCGACTGTCTCAATACGCTTGGAAACACCTAAAAATAGGGTAGCCAGATTTTTTTATCAAGTGTGTTTTTGGGAAAATTTGGGCCTAAACGGAGGGTGGTTTCCGGACTCTTTTTTTGGAAACCAACCTCTTCTACGGACGGCAAAAGATTGCTGGAATCCGAAACCTACTCAGACAAGGAAAACACAAACTTGGAAACAGATGGATCTCGAAAGTTAACCTGGGCTTGGAGGGATGGTGGTATATGGATGTGGGTCGATGGTGGTATATGGACTCGGATCGGTGTTGGTATATGGACTCGGAGCGGTGGCGGATAAGCGGTGATGGTCAATGGCAGGGACGATGTATCTGGTGTGGTGGTGGTATATGGCAACAGATGATGAATCTGGTGTGCTGGTGGTATATGGTAGCAGATGATGACTCTGGTGTGGTGGTGGTATATGGCAGCGGATAATGATGGTGCGGCGGCGGCATGAATACCCATGAACAAAACTCGAAACTCTAAAAGACTAGATGCTAAGACCAGCTACTAGACACGACGATGCAACCGAAAATTCAACAAAGCAAAATACTGAAAAGACTATGCAATGGCTCAGACTCGTTCGGATATGATTAACTAACCCTAATTTTTTGTGGCTTTTTCATGGACTATAGGTATGAAGAACAGAGTCGATTAAACTAAGAAAACAGTAAAATCTCACCGAGCAACCTGGAAATCTGATACCACTTGATAGAGGCAAAGGTGTCCCGTCTTTCGATGAGATGGTGGCTATCATTTTCCGTGGGAGTCGACCTTGACGATACGACTACGAACGTGCGAGACGTCGCGCCTTAGCAATCACCAAACCAACTTACGAGGGGTCATTGACCACGCCGGAGCATGATCAACCTGACCACGAGGGTCTGTTTTCCTGCGAGCAAACGAAGAACAAGCAAGAAACTGAAATTGCAATCTGGATATTGCGAATATAAGAGGAAAGCTTTATTAATGAAGGTGGGGTTCTGAGACGCCTTTGTCTGGTCATTGAACACAAATGAAGTACGCGAAGTTGCAGCTACGGCGAACTTTTAATCGAAACAAAACCCAAAGTCTAAACGGTGCCCTAAGGGCTGTATATATGGAGGAAGAGGGGGGGGGGGATTTCGTGGCCCATGGGGAAGGGGTCCGAAACCAATCCTATCTTTTGTTTCTCCACACATACAGACTCTAAATATAGCCTATACTTATGTATTTCAAAATTACATGGGCCTGGCCCAATAATAAGGTGACGTGGCACCTAGAATAGCCTCTGGACGAAATTTCTGAAGTGGGATCTTATATATTTCGTCCAAGGCTTCATGCACTCATTATGGTGGCTTCAAACTCCTGAAATCATCACTTGTAACTCTGTTCTTGTTCCCCTTGCGCATGCCATCATCTCCATGTTTGGTCTTGCTCCAGTGTTCTTCCCTCTTATCCATGCTAGGCCCTTCATTTGTAAGCAAAACAAATGTATCCAATTTAGGCAGCATCATATTCTCATGAACATTAGAATCATTACCAAGAAACAAAAGTACCTGGTAATTTAATTGGCGTGCACGAGCTCTAGAATTGGTCCAGTATGTATAGTAGCAGGGGTTGCGGGTGTAACAATGGTATTGATGTCCTCATCACTTTGCTAACCTGAAATGTCGCCGGGGGGGGGGAGTATATATAGTCTAGGGGTAGAGAGAGGTACATGGGCCTTAGCCCAAGCCATGCACGCAAGCACTATCCAGATGATCTGGGCGTCGAGGTCTTATGAGCAGGGAAATATTTAGCAGAGAAGTAGTAAATCATATCCTGGGTGCTACGCACACAACCAGGAGCAAGAGAATTAAACCATATCTTAGCATCACCTTTTAATGAGAAAGGAAACAATTTAAGAATAGAGTAGTAGCAAATTATTTCCTCATGAGCGAATAGGGTGGCTATATCATTCAATTTAGTAAGGTGTGCCACAACAGTTTCAGATTCATAGCCATAGAAAGGATCAGATTCAACCAAAGTAATTAACTCAAGATTGACAGAGAATTCATAATCCTTATCAGTAACATGGATAGGTGAAGTAGAAAAAGCAGGATCATATTTCATTCTAGCATTCAAAGACTTTTCTTTGAGCTTAGCTAACAGTTTCTTAGGATCATATATATCATTGCAAGCAAAGAAGTCTCTAGCAGTTTCCTCATCCATAACATAACCCTCAGGTACAACAGGCAATTCATATCTAGGGCGAGAATCTTCATCATCACTTTCATTAATATCATTAGTTGCTGTAATTTCATTCTCTCTAACCCTAGCAAGTTGTTCATCAAGAAATTCACCTAGTGGCACATTATTATCAAGTAGAGAAGTAGTGTCATCATAAGCATCATGCATAGCAGAAGTGGCATCATCAATAACATGCGACATATCAGAATCGATAACAGGTGTAGGTGTCGCAAGTTTACTCAAAACAGAAGGTGAATCAAGTGCAGAGCTAGATGGCAGTTCCTTACCTCCCTTCGTAGTTAAGGGAAAAATCTTGGTTCTTTGATCTTTCAAATTCCTCATAGTGATCGACAGATATAAATCCCAAGTGACTCAGAGAATAGAGCTATGCTCCCCGGAAACGGTGCCAGAAAAAGGTCTTGATAACCCACAAGTATAGGGGATCACAATAGTTTTTGAGGGTAGAGTATTCAACCCAAATTTATTGATTCGACACAAGGGGAGCCAAAGAATATTATCAAGTATTAGCAGCTGAGTTGTCAATTCAACCACACCTGAAAGACTCAATATATGCAACAAAGTATTTAGTAGCAAAGTAGTATGGAAGTAACAGTAACGGTGGCAAAAGTAATAGTAGCAGTTTTGTAGCAATTGTAACAGTGGCAACAGAAAAGTAACTTAGCAAAGATCAATATGTGAAAAGCTCGTAGGCAATGGATCAATGATGGACAATTATTTCAGATGGCATTAATCATGCAATAGTTATAACATAGGGTGACACAAAACTAGCTCCAGTCAATAAATATAATGTAGGCATGTATTCTAGATATAGTCATACGTGCTTATGGAAAAGAACTTGCATGACATCTTTTGTCCTACCCTCCCATGGCAGCAGGGTCATATTGTAAACTAAGGGATATTAAGGCCTCCTTTTAATAGAGTACCGGACCAAAGCATTAGCACTTAGTGAATACATGAACTCCTCAAACTACGGTCATCACCGGGAATTGTCCCGACTATTGTCACTCCGGGGTTTGCCGGATCATAACACATAGTAGGTGACTATAACTTGCAAGATAAGATCAAGAACACTCATATATTCATGAAAACATAATAGGTTCAGATCTAAAATCATGGCACTCGGGCCCTAGTGACAGGCATTAAGCATGGCAAAGTCATAGCAACATCAATCTTAGAACATAATGGATACTAGGGATCAAACCCTAACAAAACTAACTCGATTACATGGTAAATCTAATCCAACCCATCATCATCCAGCAAGCCTACAATGGAATTACTCACGCACGATGGTGAGCACCATGAAATTGGTGATGGAGGATGGTTGATGATGATGATGGCGACGGATTCCCCTCTCCGGAGCCCCGAACGGACTGCAGATCAGCCCTCCCGAGGAAGAACAGGGCTTGGCGGCGGCACCGTATCGTAAAACATGATGAATCCTTCTCTCTGATTTTTTCCCCGAACGTGAATATATGGAGTTGGAGTTGAGGTCGGTGGAGGTCCAGGGGGCCCACGAGGCAGGGGAGCGCGCCCTAGGGGGCGCCCGCCTCCCTCGTGGCTAGGGTGTGGGCCCCCTTCTGTTGATTATTTCGCCAATATTTTTTATTAATTCCAAAAAGTGACTCCGTGAAGTTTCAGGTCATTCCGAATACTTTTATTTCTGCACAAAAATAACACCATGGCAATTCTGCTGAAAACAGCATCAGTCTGGGTTAGTTCCATTCAAATCATGCAAATTAGAGTCCAAAACTAGGGCAAAAGTGTTTGGAAAAATAGATACTTGGAGACGTATCAGCATCTACGGGAAAGCGCATCCACCACAACATTTTCCTTACCTTTTATATACTTGATGACATAAGGAAATGACTCGATGGATTCACTCCACTTAGCATGACGCTTGTTTAACTTAGTTTGCCCCTTAAGATACTTAAGTGTTTCGTGATCGATGTGGAGAATGAACTCATGAGGACGGAGGTAATGCTCCCAAACATGCAATACTCGAACTAAAGCATATAGCTCTTTGTCATATATGGGGTAATTGAGTTGCGTTCTGGAGAGTTTTTCACTAAAGTAAGCTATGGGGCACTTCTCTTGCATTAACACACCTCCTATGCCATAACCGCTAGCATGACAATGTATCTCAAAAGGTTTATCAAAGTTGGGTAATGCAAGCATAGGAGCATGTGTAAGCAAATTCTTAAGCTCATTAAATGCGGTGTCTTGGGATGATCCCCAAACAAAAGGCGCATTTTTTTACTCAAATCATGCAAAGCTAAAGCAATATTGCTAAAATCCTTCACAAATGTATGATAAAATCTGGCTAGGCCAAGAAAACTACGCACTTGTTGCAAGTTTGTGGGTTGGGGCCAAGTTTTAATAGCATTAATCTTAGATTCATCTACATGCACACCCATAGAAGACACAATGAAACCCAAGAAACAAACTTATCAACACCAAAGAGGCATTTTGTCCATATTAGCATAAAGGCCCTCTTTCCTAAGGGTTTTGCAACACGGTTCCAAGATGGGTGACATGATCTTTGAGGGATTTGATAAATACAAGGATATCGTCAAAGTAGTCTACAACAAATACGCCAATGTAGGGGCGAAGAACAAAATGCATGACTCGCATGAAAGTATCGGGTGCTTCGGAGAAACCCATTGGCATAACAAGCCATTCATATAAGCCAAATTTGGTTTTAAATGCGGTTTTCCATTCATCACCTTCTTGTATGCGGATTTGGTAATAGCCACTTTTAAGATCAATCTTAGAGAAAATTGCGGCTCCACTAAGCTCATCTAGCATATCGTCTAAGTGTGGAATGTGGTAACGATATCTGATGGTGATAGAATTGATGGGACGACAATCGGAACACATGCGATAGGTGCCATCTTTCTTAGGAACAAGGATTGCTGGTACGGCACATGGGCTCAAGCTTTCCCGCACATGGCCATTGTCGGCGAGTTGTTCTACTTGCCTTTGGATTTCCTTGGTTTCCTCGGGTTTGACACGGTAGGGAGCCTTGCTAGGAAGGGGTGGCTCCGGGTATGAGGGCGATGCGGTGTTCGATGCCTCATAGAGGTGGTAGTCTCGGAGGTAGCTCATCAGGGAAAACGTCTTGGAATTCCTGCAAAAGAGAAGACAACACCAAAGGTAGATTGTTGACGTGTTAGTTGTAGGTGCCTCGTCCTTGCACAAAAGGACATAGTTCATAACACTTGATGGGTTCTCACACACTTCTCTCATCTCACTTTTGGTGGCAAATAGAACTAAGTTTTTCTTGTCGCTCGTCGTGGAGGCACTCAATTTTGGCTTGTGACGCTCACTCTCTTTGCAGTGGCTCACTTTTGCACTATTCTCTCCATGATGGGTGGCTTGCTTGTCAGTGATCACTTGACCTGGAGACATAGGTCGTAGCACGTACTCCTTTCCCTTCATCTTGAAGCTATAGTGATTGGTTCGCCCATTGTGGATGACGCCTCAGTCAAATTGCCATGGTCGTCCAAGAAGGAGGTGGCAAACAGACATCGGAACGACATCACATTCCAACGTGTCTTCATATGCTCCTATCTTGAAGGAAACTTGCACCATACGCTCGACTTGGATAGTGCCGGAGTCGCTTACCCATTGGACCTTGTAGGGGTGTGGGTACCTCATCTTGACCAATTGGAGCTTGGAACAGAGCTCTTCACTTACCAAGTTATGTCAACTCCCTCCATCGATGATGACCTTCATGGACCGTCCATTGATGCCGGCCTTGGTGTGGAAGATATGGCATATTTGCTCTTCATCTTCTTAATGTCGAAGAGTCAAAACCTTGGATACAACAAGAGTGGGGCTCAAATCTTTGTCACAAAAGACTGGATCGTTTTCATCCTCATTCACGCGCCGGTGTATGGCCACTTGCTCAAGGGCCTCCATTTCGTCTTCACTCATGGAGTCATATGTTGCATTGTCGTTGAGGATCATGGTGCGCTTGTTGGTGCACTCGAAGGACTTGTGGCCTCTCCCGCCGCATGTGAAGCATTTGATGGAACTTATCTTGATGGTCTCATCCAGTGGAGTTGTAGTGATGAAGCCCTCGACGCTTGTGCTAGGAGGGCGACTTGAAGTTGTCGAAGTCTTCTTGTAATTTGACTTGTTGTTGTTGCTTGGTGAAGCTTTTGTTAAGGTAGGAGTCATTGTAGTCGTTGAAGTTTGGTTGTAGGAGGAGCCGTAGGTCTTGGAAGCGAACTTGGCATACTTGAAGTCGTATTGCACTTGACGTTTCGCTTTGGTAGCTTGATGCACTAGCTCGATGAGGTTGGAGTAAGGTTGGAAGTCAGCGATCTTCTTGATAGGATGGTTGAGTCCATTCAAGAAACGGGCCATAGTTTGCTCATCATCTTCCATCACATTGGCTCTTATCATGGCAATCTCCATTTCCTTGTAGTACTCTTCAAGGGGCTTTGTTCCTTGCTTGAGGAGTTGGAGCTTTTTGAAGAGGTCGCGGTTATAGTAGGTTGGGACAAAGCGTGCCCGCATGACATCCTTCAATTGATCCCATATTGTGATGGGTGGCTCGCCTCTTGCCTCTCGCCGCTCAAGGACTTGTTCCCACCAAATGAGTACATAGTCTTGGAATTCAAGGGATCCCATGGCAATCTTATTCTCTTCCTCATAGTTGTGCAAACGAAAGATCATGTCGACCTTCAATGGCCATGATAGGTATTCTTCGGGATCGTTGCTTTCGGTGGGCATGGTGAACTTGAGCTTGCCGTAGCGTTACTCTTCATTGTTGTTTGGATCGAGGGTGATGATGACGCCCTTTACATGGAGGATTGTCAACCTCATGTTGCTCTTGGCGTGGAGGATTGTCAACCTGATGTTGCTCTTGGTGAACTTAACATTCTTATCAAGCTTGTGGGACTTGTCAGGGCAATGAGCTTGATAGTTCCTCTCTTGGACTTCTTCGCGAAGTGCTTCTTGCTCTTAGCGCGTTTGTCCATTGCGGTCAGCAATGGTGCAACTTGTGTCTTAGAGGGCATGTTGTGCCTCAAGTGCTTGGGCTTCACGCCTTTGTTGTTGTTGACGGGCAGCCTCGGCGTCTTGCTCTTCTTGGTGTTGGCGTGCGCGCTCTTCCTCTTGTTGTTGTAGACGTTGCCTTTCTTGTGCTTGCGCGAAGGTAGCTTGATTTTAACGATGTCGATATTCTTGCGCTAGAAGTTGCTCTTGAGAACAGGTCCCGTGTAGAGGATTGTGGTTTGCTTGACAGTCTTGGCGCGCAGCTTGATGTAGAGTGTTTGATGTCGGGGTACTTGAGCTGGAGATGGTGTCGTCGGAGTGTCAACACGAGCGGCTTCGTCTTGAGTAGGACGAAGTGGTAGAAGAGCGATTGACCAACAAGGCACAATTCTTGTCCATTCTTGCATCGTTCTCTTGTTTTTGTTCCTCGAGCTTGTTGTCGAAGTAGTCTCTTGTACGTTGCTCGGAGAGTCGCAAGTCAGTGGCGAGATTGTCGATGTGATCGCTCATTGCTTGTTGTTCTTGATGCAAAGCTCGTTGTACACCGAAGAGGTGACTCTTGGTGACGTAGGAGGTCATGTCATTGTCTTGCTCGATGAAGAGTGGGTTGGTAGAAGAACTTGGCCTATCCAACATTCCAAGGAAATATGTGAGTGGGAGAAAGAGAAGAACTTATACCAAATGTACCTTAATCAAATGTGTAACAAGGAAATAACACAATTGGTACCAATTCTTTTCGGTTCTAACACCTATACAAGTAAAAGCTTATGGTGGAGCTCGGTTAGGATGGTGGCACAAAATCTTATTCAATTGTTAGTAAGACTCAATAATGTTGGAAAAGATTCACAAATTTGCAAATGCAACAAGTACACCAATAGTGATACGTGGCACATGGAACACACACACGCAAATAGACAAAAGGGGTCGTGCAACCAAAAATGAGCTCAAATGGGGGATCCACAGAAAATGCTGCCGCCTGCACCGCCAGTAGATGGTTGTGCCGGAAGCTTGGACGTGGAAGGCTTCATCGCTGTGGAGCCCTTCTTCTTGGCCGCCATGAAAAGTGATGATGATGGTGAAGAAGAGGCTGAAACTTGGCGAAGTCAACACGCCGCCCACTGCCTTGGTTCACTCCTGTGATGCCTCCTACTTGGCGCGCCAAAGATGTCAGCGTGGAGCCGGCGATCTATGGGACAATGCTGACCCTCCTGGCCCGCCAAAGAGGTCGGCATGGATCTGACGATCTATGGGACAATGATGCACCTTCTGGTTCGGCAAGGGGTGCACTCGATGCAAAGAGCAAGAACAACAAGAGACACATCGGTTTTTACCCCGGTTCAGGCTGCTGAGAAGCACACACAGTACAAGATGTTTTAATGAAGGTGGGGTTCTGTGACGTCTTTGTCTAGTCGTTGAACACAAATGAAGTACGCAAAGTTGCAGCTATTGCGAACTTTTAATCTAAACAACTAAGGGTTGTATATATGGAGGAAGGGGGGGATTTTGTATCCCTTGGGTAAGGGGTCCGAAACCAACCCTATCTCTTGTTTCCCCACACATACGGACACTAAAAACAGCCTACACTCTGGTATTTCGAAATTACATGGGCCTTGCCAAATAATAAGGTGACACAACACCTATAATAGCCTCTAGACGAAATTTAGGAAGTGGCATCTTGTATATTTTGTCGAAGCCTTCATACACTCATTATGGTGGCCTCAAAGTCCTGAAATCATCACTTGAAACTCCAGTCTTGTTTCCCTTGCGCATGCCATCATCTCCATGCTCGATCTTGCTCAAGTGATCATCCCTCTTGTCCATTCTAGGCCCTTCATTTGTAATCAAAACAAACGTACCCAATTTAGGCAGGATCATATTCTCATGAACATTAGAATCATTACCAAGAAACTAAAATACCTGATAATTTAATTTGCGTGTGCGAGCTCTAGTAATTGGTCCAATATATGTAACAGTAGGGGCTACGGGTGTAACAATGGTATTGATGTCCTCATCATCTTCCCCTTCTTGAAATGAAGTCATCCTCGATGGAACTCATCTTCCTCACCCAAATAAGGCTTCAAATCTGCATGGTTAAAAGTGGGACTAACCCCAAAATCTACAGGCAGCTCAAGTTTATATGCATTATCATTTGTTTTTTCTAACACCTTAAACGGACCACCAACACATGGCATTAGCTTTGATTTGCGCAAATCAGGAAATCTATCCTTACACAAATGTAACCAAACAAGATCTCCAGGTGCCAACACAACATGTTTTCTGCCCTTATCTCCATCAAGTTTATATATATTTAGCATTCATACGCTCAATGTTTTCCTTAGTTAACTCATGCATTTTAAGATCAATTCAGCACATTGTTTAGCATCAAAATAAACCTTCTCCGAAGATGGAAGAGGCAACAAATCAATAGGTGCACGAGGTAGGATACCATACACAATTTCGAAAGGGCACATCTTAGTAGTAGAATGCAACGAACGACTATAAGCCAATTCAATATGAGGCAAGCATTCTTCCCACATTTTCTTATTATTCTTCAGAATAGTCGTAAGCATAGTAGACAATGTTCTATTGACTACTTCAGTTTGTCCATCGGTTTTGGGGTGACAAGTAGTACTAAATGGCAGTTTAGTCCCTAAATTAGCCCATAAAAATCTCCAAAAGTGGCTAAGAAATTTAGTATCATGATCTGAAACAAAAGTATTTCACACACCATGCAATCGAATAATTTCATGAAAGAATAAATCAGCAACACTAACAACATCATCGTTTTTATGACATTGTATAAAGTTTGCCATTTGCGAGAATCTATCCACGACAACAAATATGTTACCCCTCCCCTTGTTTGATCGAGGTAAACCTAAAACAAAGTCCATAGATATATCCTCCCAGGGAACACTAGGTACAGGCAAAGGCATATATAAACCATGAGGATTGAGTCGTGACTTAGCTTTTTGACATGTAGTGCAGCGAGCAACAGAACGCTCAACATCCCGTCTCATATTTGGCGAAAAGAAATTTGTAGCAAGTATGTCCTCCATCTTCTTCATGCCAAAGTGTCCCATTAATCCTCCTCCATGCGCCTCCTGCAACAACAAAAGACGAATGGAGCTAGCTGGAATGCATAGCTTGTTAGCACGGAACACAAATCCATCATTAACGGCGAACTTGTTCCATGTTCTTCCTTCTTTACAATTCTGCATTACATCTTTAAAATGAGCATCATGCACATATTGATATTTGATGGTCTCCAAACCAAATATTTTGAAGTCAAGTTGTGAAAACATAGTATAGCTATGAGTCAATGAATCAACGATAACATTTTCTTTACCATATAAGGGAAAGTCTCAATGAATTCAACCCATTTAGCATGTCTACGATTTAGTTTAGCTTGACTTTTAATAAGTTTCAAAGATTCATGATCAGAATGTATAACAAATTCTTTGGACCATAAATAATGTTGCCATGTCTCTAAAGTCCATACAAGAGCATATAATTCTTTATCATAAGTACAATATTCAGACTATGCCCACTCAATTTTTCTGAAAATTATGCAATAGGTTTGCCATCTTGTAATAACACCTCCTAATCCAATTCCTCTAGCATGACATTCAAGCTCAAAAGTCTTATTGAAATCGGGAAGTTGGAGTAAAGGAGCATGTGTCAACTTATCTTTCAACACCATGAAGGCTTCTTCATGTGCGGTACCCCAAACAAAAGGCACATGCTTCTTTGTAAGCTCATTTAGAGGTGCAACAATGGTGCTGAAATCTCTCATGAAACGCCTATAGAAACCAGCGAGGCCAAGGAAAGTCCTCACTTGTGTGACCATTTTGGGTTGCGGCTAACTCTCAATAGCTTCAATCTTGGCTTTATTAACTTCAATTCCCTGTGGAGTAACAACATAGCGGAGAAAAGATACTTGGTTGATGCAAAAGGTGCACTTCCCAAGGTTACCAAACAAACGTGCATCACGTAAAGCAATAAAAATAGCATGTAAATGTTCCAAATGTACCTCCAAAGATCTGCTATAAATCAGTATATCATCAAAATAGACTACCACAAAATCGTCCAATGAAAGCACGTAAAACTTCGTTCATTAATCTCATGAAAGTACTGGGTGCATTAGTTAACCCAAAAGGCATGACTAACCACTCATATGAAAATAATGCCTCTTTGCACACAAAAGAATAGCAAACAGATTTGCTAAAATCTAGATCATCAATATCATATTTGGTGGCAAGTAAACATGCACTTTTCAATTTAATTTCAGAAGCAACACTAGATGGTTTATTATTAGGCTTCATTTGTTGCTCAAATTCTTTTGCCACGATATGATTTTCACTCTTATTTTTCTCCTATTTTGCTTTATTAGCTCTATTAATATCATCTTTCAAAATGGAATCAGGAGACATAGGAAGCAAAGTAATATGTTTATCCTTATGACATGAGTATACTGATTGTTTCTTCCATGGTCTACAAAATTTTTATCAAGTTGCCATGGTCTACCAAGTAATAAGTAACATGCTTGCATGGGTACCATATCACAATCAACATATGTAGAGATACTAAAATGCACACGCACAGTACGTGTTACCTTAACCTTGTCGTTGTTGTTGAACCACTGGATATAGTAAGGATTTGGATGTGGTCTTGTGGCGAGAGATAGCTTCTCCACCATCTCAATGATAGCCAAGTTATTGCAGCTCTCTCCATCTATGATGACGCGAACAGAATGTTCCTTCACAACTCCCTTTGTATAGAACAAATAATGCCTCTAATTTTGCTCACCTTGTGTGACCTGCACACTCAATACACGTTGAACAACTAAACTTCCATACCTGTCAGCGTCTTCAGCAGCCATGTATTATGTCTCATGTTCAGAATCATCTCCACCGTGTCCTTCACTTGTAATAAGAGCCAAAGTCTCCTCATCATAGTCACAAGCGGACTGATACCCACCATCCTCAGTAGCAATCATCACACACTAAGATTTGCATTCTCTTGCATAATGACCTCTTCCTTTACAACGACGACAATTAATAGCACTCGTGTGCCCTATTGATGTCATGGAAGAAGAAGAACTATGTGCAGGCCCGACATGTGTGCTCTTGGTAGATAGTGGTGGTTGTGCCTGCTTTCTTGTATCGCGGCTGGAGGTGGCAGCTGATGGAGGTGTCGGTGCAGTAGAATGTGTGGAAGTAGAGGATGCACGCGGTGTGATGTAGGGTAAAACCCTAGACGCCCGATTTTTCACGATTGGAGGGGATCCTACGAAGAACATGAAGAACACGAGGGGGGAAACGAGGTGAAAAAGAGGGGAAACACAAGAGAAATCACTCAACCAACAAGATCCGGTTACACATATGCTAGATCCTCGAAACACAAAGAGTGATACACGATTCAAGGTCAACAAAGGATGATACAAAATTTCTTCTCCGTGAGGGGGTCTTGAAGGGTCTTCCCTTGATGGGGTCTTGAATCCGCTTGGGGGATCTTCTCCGAAGAGGTCGTGAGCTCCGAGGAGAAGTAACCAAGTGAATGAGCAAAGCTCTATCTCAAGTATGAGTTATCACAATGATGACCCTAGAAAGAGGGCGGAGGAGGAGTATATATAGTCTAGGGGGGCGAAGGGATACATGGGCTCGGCCGATTACACTATGCGCAAACAGGGGTGGCCAGACGTCCGGGCATCGGGCCGGATGTCCGGGCGCTCGCAAGGCGCCGGATGTCCAGGTTGTCATGTCGGATGTCTGGGTTGGCCTGGCGCCATCTTGGGGCTTCCTGGATAGGGCTGGCCCGGATATCTGGGCGTTGGCCGGATGTCCGGGGCGTCTTGAAGGGCCGGATGTCCGGGGTTGTGGACGGATGTCCGGGCTGGCGAGCCAGGCTTCGATACTCCCAGGACGACTTGTCCAGATGTCCAGGATGGGAGCTGGATTTCCGGGGTGACGGGCCGGATGTCCGGGCTGGCCGACAGATGTCTGGGCCCTGTAGCTTTGGCCGCTAGTCCTTGGCTGCAGGCGACACCTCCAAGGGCCGGATGTCCGAGGCCATGGCCAGATGTCCGGAACCTGGGAGCTATTCTTGTCTCCTTCTGTTGGTTCTCTTCATCCGTGGACTTGGGAGCTTGACCATCTTCATGTGCATCCTCAGAAGGGTTCTCTTTGTCGGATATCCAGTTCTGGCAAAACCCTTAAGGTACGAACTCTGGGGTGTGCACAAAGATCTTCTCCCTACCGAAACACGCCCACAACCTCGCCGCGATTCTAAGCTAGAACAATGAACAACACAAGAGACACGAGGTTTATACTGGTTCGGGCCACCGTTGTGGTGTAATACCCTAATCCAGTGTGTGGTGTGGTGGATTGCCTCTTGGGCTGATGATGAACAGTACAGAGGAAGAACAGCCTCGCGAGGAGAGTTGTTCTTGTGGTGGTGTGGATGAGCTAGGTTCGGATCAGATTCCTCCCTCCTCTACTTTGGTGGCTGGCCCTATTTATAGAGGCCCTGGTCCTCTTCCCAAATATTAAGCGGGAAGGGAGCCAACAACGGCCATTTTGAAAGGGGACAGCTAGTACAAGCTATCCTGACTAAAGGTGGTCTTCGACCGCCAAAGGTGCTGGTGCTGACGCCGTCTTGGGCTCCACGGTGACCTCCGTCCTGCCGTCCTGCTGGTCTTGGTCTCGTTGCACCAATATGGAAACCTTTGCCTGATGCCTCGGTACTCCGCGCCTGTGCTTGCCCCCTTTGCAGCAAAGAGGAAATGAGGACACTGCGCAGGCTGGCGCCCGCCTGGTCTCGATTGTCATGGATTGCGTCATGAGCACCTAGCGAGGCACCCCTTGCCTTGATCTCTCCGCGTCCTTGCGAGTCTGCCTGGTGAGGCCGCCCCTGAGGCGGCCTTGCATCGTCCGCCCTGCGAGGCTTGGCCCCTCGCGAGGGTCTTGAACTTGGGTTGATGAAGACAGGTCGTACTGGGCCACTTGCTGAGCCACGCTGCAGGCCGCGGGCAGGCAAGTCTGGGGACCCCCGTTCCCGGAACGCCGACAGTAGCCCCCGGGCCCAAGGCGTGCTTGGACATGGCTTAGCAGCGAAGCCAAAGGGCAAGTGCGGAGCACCGCGAGCCCCAACAGCCTGCGGCCTTGGTCGCCGCGTGGCAGTTGATTGGACGTGGGCGTCTTCGATTCCCCACGCTGCCTCGGCAACTGTCCGATTCGACGAGTCCCTGATGCATGCAAAAAGAGTCATCATTACCTGTGATCGTGGAGGTCGATAGTTGGCCTCCCTTGGGCTATAAGTACGGAGGGGCGTGAGCCCCCGTTGTCCATCTCTTCTTGCTCCGCCTGTTTCTTCTCCCTTGCTCCACCTCCATTCTCGGCGCCAATGGCACCGATCCGCAGGTTCTCAGCCGAAGAGAAAGGAAAGGCCCCCCGGGAGGGGCCTGACCCTCTCCCGCCGAAGAAACGGCCGGTCCCATGCCACCGCGACGAGGTTGCGAGGCCGGAGATGACGAGGCCTTGGTGCGAGCGGCCACCTCCTGGGATCCCGCTACCCCTATACGCCCGGGCCAAGGGCCCTAGAGAAAGGGATGATGAGCGATGCAGCCTGCGCCGCAGGCGAGGTCGACGAGCCGTGGCTGCGCGAACCGTTGCTCCTAGAGTCCACGCCACAGACTCCGCTCGTGAGCTTGTGCTTCACGCTGCGATGCCTCCAAGCACCTGGATTCGCTTCCCTTCATTCTTCACCGCCGAGATGCCGCCGAGGGGCCCTCTGAAGCTTTGGTTGTAGGACGCCGATTGCAGTGCTCCGGCGACCGGAGTGGAGGTTGAAGTCATCGCTCCGGGCAAGGTCTTCATGACCCGAGGCTAGGGCGAGGTCGCCCGGGTCTGCCGAACAGGGGGTGCCCTCCTGAATCATTTTGAATATGATGGCGCCTCCTTGATGCTCTTCAAGGTCTTCGATGCAGAAGGCCACCGCCTGGAGTGCTTCCCTAGAGGAGGCAGCCGGGACATCGACGTGGCTGGGGCTAGGCCTGTCGTCCCCTTCCCCAATGGCTCGTCTGGCAGCAGCAGCAATGCTTGGGAGTCCAGTGACTCTCCCGAGCTCTTCATGACTTCGGAGACGAGCGACGATAGCTACGTGCCCCCGAGTTCGCGCCGTGCCCGGAGCAAGGCGGCTACATCAGGCCGTCACCACGGATGATCTGGATGGGGTTGGCGCCGGCCTCCCGTGGCCCACTGTTGATGATGGCGTCGGCCATGGGGGCACGTGTAGTTAGGGCTCCTTAGGATTCGTGTCTTTTGTTCCCTACGAGGAATCGAGAGAAACCCCATGGGGGCGTGTAAAGGGTCCGCGATGTATTTTGTTTGTATTACCCTTATTTCGAAGGAATGCAAATGCTTGTCCTGTCCCGGCTTGGTTCCCCATTTCTAGCCTCGCGATGACTTGGCGCTCTACGCTGATAGGTCCCGGTCCCCAGGCAGGCTTCAGCCATCGCTGGTATGCCAGGTCGCGATGCCGTGGTCAAGGCCAGGAGGTGAGCGACCCGAGGTCCAGTAAGAGCCCCTGAGGCACGATGCTCAGGAGGTCCCCTTTAGTGCACAAGCAGTCGTTGAAAGGTGAGAAAGGAAGGCAACATCACCGTCACAGAGTCGCATTAAGTGGAGATTCTGGGCCGCATCGATTAGCTATTCCAGGCGCGAAACTTATCTTGAAAACATGGAGTCATTCCTTTGAATTGCGCAGGACTTGTACGTCGGAAGCTGGGATGTAGCTGGGTTAGGCCCTCGTGAGCTTCCCCTCTCTTCTCCACACTATCCTTTGTGCTCTACGTCCTCAGGTCCCGGCCCTCGAGCGAGCTCAGCCGCCGCTGGTATGCCAGGTCGTGATGCCGTGGACAAGGCCAGGGGGTGAGGGCTGGAGAGCCAGTAATAGCTCCTGAGTCGCGATGCTCAAGAGCCCCCCTTTCAACGCGCAAGCGGATCGCGCGAGAAAGAGAGAGAGAGAGAGAGAGAGAGAGAGAGCTCGTGGTGCCACCCGCTACCTCAGGAGGTTCCTGTAAACCGACACGAGAGAAGCATGGGTTGCCATTATGATTGTCGGCCAGCCATTGGTTGCTCCGAGAGAGTGGTGAGGGCACTGAGGGCTTGGTGAGGTGACGCTTGCGGGGCTGCCGCGGGCCAGAGCTCGACCACTCATATTTGTCGACGTTGTAGGGACGGACCCATGTGCAAGCGCCGTGCCAGCACAAGCGGCTCCAAAGGTAGGTGTCAATCGAGCAGGCGATAATCACAGGCAGGTTAGGCTTGAAAGGCAAATCAGCTTAGATAAACGCAGGAGGGATACATGCCACTAGGTCAGGCCCGAGCGGCTTGGGGATGATGCAGCCCGAGGGGCGCCCCCAGCAAGGTAAACTAAAGACGTAAGCAAAAGGGATACATGCCGCAGGGATAGACCCACGCGGCCTGGGAATGATGCAGCCCTGAGGGCGCTCCCAGCTGAAATGAACTCAGAAGATGTCACCTGGTGCCATTGTAGAAGGGGTGTTGGAGTAGCTGAAGATGCGCGGTGAAGAGGCCGACCCTCACGAGCCACCGGAGCCCTGATCCTTGGGAGGCTCCGGGGGTCCAGGCGGTTCCTTGAGGACCATCTCCATCTCCGCCAGGACTGCATGGTGCCTGGCCTCCTAAGCCGCCAGAATGCTCCACAGATGGTGCTGGTGAGTATCAGCCGTGTTCGGCAGGTCGAAAGGCATGCGAACGTAGCTGTGCGGTGGACCCTCGCAACGTCCCACGCATGAAGGCCAGAGGCGCTCCTGGGATGTGGCTCGGTTGAGCCCTGGGACATCGATGCAGACGCGCAACCCACCATCCTCGCCTGGATGGGGAGCTACGCCAGGCAAGCGGCGATCGCCGCATATGGCTCTTGCTTCCTGAAGCTCCTGAGTGGTCTTGGTGATGAACTCCTAAGGGTTGGGCTTTCCACACCCTGAGACTTCCTGAGGGAAACATGGTGCAAAGCACGCCTCCAAGTGGTGTCCGAGCGCCTTCCTTGTGATTTTGGCAAAGTCTGACGCCCTCCAGAAGAGATCCCTCGAGCCCTGCCCGAGGAGGGCGCTCGGAGCGCCTTCCGATGCGATGGAAGGAGGCGCCCCTTGCATAGGCGCGGATCCTGATGCGGCACCTCCTGAAATGCCAACCTCCTGAGGCCTTGAGCTGGGCAATGCCTTCTTCTTCTTGGGGACTGCCTCAGGAGGGTTCTCGCCCTTGCTGTCCGAGTTCTCGATTTTGCAGCTTGGAAGGCATGCTTGAGGGAGCACACCGCATCCTTCTCTTTGCAGGGGACTGTGATGATTCCGCCGCTTCCTGGCATCTTGAGGACATTGTAGCCATGGTGGGTCACCGCCATGAACTTGGCCAGGGCCGGGTACCCGAGGATGGCATTGTATGGCAGGCGGATGTGGGCGACGTCAAAGTCGATGAGCTCGATGTGGTAGTTGTTGCGCTATCCAAAAGTGATAGGGAGGCGGACCTGCCCTATCGAGGTGGTGGAGCCGTCAGTAACTCCTGAGAAAGGCTTGGTATGCTGAAGTTGATCATTTGGAACTTGAAGGTTGTTGAACATCTCGACAGACAGAACGTCGAGTCCTGCGCCGCCATCGATGAGGGTCCTGGTGACTTGCACATTGTTGATGAATGGGGAACAAAGCATCGGGAGGACGCAAGCAGTAGCCGCACACTTAAGTTGATCTGTCGAGCTGAAGGTGATGTCGCACTTGGACCACCTGAGCGGGCGTGTGGCCTCGAGCTTGGGGAGGAATGCATTCACCTCGCGAGCAAACTACTTGAAGATGCGCTGAGAGGCTGGGGCCTGGGCACCGCCCAAGATGCAAGCAATAGCACGTGGCTCCTGGAAGCCCCCAGCCCACTCGTCCTAGTGGTGGTCGTTGTTCCTTGTTGGTGGTGGCGGCAAAGGAGGAAGGCCTGCGTTGCCCTGCGGGCGGTCCTCGCGAGGCTGATCCCTCCAGGCTCCTTTGCGAGGCTAGTCCTGCCAGTGATCCTCACGAGGTTGGTCACGCCACTCCTGGCGAGGGCCTTGGTTGTCCCATCGCCCTCCCCCTCGGCCTCCTCCTCGGTCGTAGCCCCGGTCGTTGCGCTCGGGGCATCGACCGAAATGTCCTTCTCGAACGGCCCTGAGCTCCTGACATTCGTTGGTGTTGCGGGTGTGGAGGTTGTGGTAGGCGCAGAATCGGCTGCCCTTGGACGACTCCGGTTGGTCCCTGCCATGCTTCGTGTCTGGTTTTGCTGCGAGCATGGCTACTCCTCTGCGCTTCATGTCCTTGGCCTTGGCCTTCTTCTCTTCTAGGTCAGCAGCTGGAAGCTCGAGGAGGGAGAGGCGTCCTTCCTCAGCTCTTGCGCACATGGTCGCCAGGTTGAACAGCTCCAGAGATGTGCACAGATCCTCGTGGATGGAAAGCTCCTCCTTCATCTTGATGTCAGGGACGCCATCACAAAACGCTAAGATGATGGCCTCGTCCGTCACCTTGGGTATCTTGAGGCGGGCACTGTTGAAGCGTTGGATGCATTTCTGCAGGGTCTCTCTAGGTTGCTGCTTGATGCGGGCAGGTCACCCGTGGCCGGGGGGCGGTCGCAAGTGCCCTAGAAGTTGGTGATGAAGCGGCTACGCATCTCGTCCCAAGAGGAGATCGAACCGGGAGGCAGGTTCAAGAGCCAGGTGCGGGTACCATCCTTGAGCGCCATGGGAAACCAGTTTGCCATGACCTTTTTGTCTCTGTTGGCCGCCTCGATGCCTAGCTTGTAGAGCTGCAGGAACTCCGCGGGGTTGGCCGTACCATCGTAGCAAGGATGCAGGTCTGGCTTGAACTTGTCAGGCCAGGCGACGCTACGCAACTAGGTGGTGAAGGCGCGGCAACCTGCTGTGGCCACCGGAGCCCTTTGCAGACATGGGGCTTGCTCTTGATGGTTCCCGCGCACTGCTGCCAGGGGCAGCACGAGGTCTTGGCGTGCTGGT
The DNA here is from genome assembly GCF_018294505.1 of Triticum aestivum. Taxonomy (NCBI): domain Eukaryota; kingdom Viridiplantae; phylum Streptophyta; class Magnoliopsida; order Poales; family Poaceae; genus Triticum; species Triticum aestivum. Next base: position 316,341,702 of record NC_057804.1, on the reverse strand, counting down.
GCAGGGATGCGGTCTTGTCATGCTGGTGCAGGGAGCACGTGAGCGCCTTCTTGAGGCCGTGGGATTTATTGGCAGCTTCTTTCTTGCCGCGCGGGCACCGGACGCGGTGGGTCATGTCCAGGGGCCGTGCGCCTTGGAGCCAGGGCGCCTTCTTGGGGAGGAGGTGGCGGAGGCGATCCCTGAGCCGCGTCGCCCATGCATGACGGAGGGCGAGGCAGCGAGAGGGGCGGCGCGGGAGAGCCCCCTGCGGCGCTGACGAGCTCGGTGATGCGAGCGAGCCGTTCTTCGTAGAGGTCATCGACGAGGCGGTAGTGCAGGAGCTCACATGCCAGGAGCAACGCGGCCTATGCGTCCGTGGCGGCGCGACGAGCGTGAGACGATGAACCAGCTGGGGTCAACGACGGAGTGGAGGTGCGGCCTTCCCGCCGCACCGAGGGGTGCAGCGAAGATGCTTGCTGCTCGTTCCCTTCCGGGCCGGTGGCGGCATTGGCGGCAGGCGACGGAGAACGATGAGGAGGCCCACCGATGGGAGCCATCTAGGCGACGCGGGCAGCGAGAGCAGCCCAACGGCGAGCGTCTGGCATGGATGCGACGAAGCGATGGGACACAGATCAGCGGTGAAAAGATTTCGGTGCACCCCTATCTGGCGCGCCAAATGTCAGATATCGGGTTTTGGCAAAACCCTTAAGGTTCGAACTCCGGGGTGTGCACGAAGATATTATCCCTACCGAAACACGCCCACAACCTTGTCGCGATTCTAAGCTAGAATGATGAACAACACAAGAGACACGAGGTTTATACTGGTTTGGGCCACCGTTGTGGTGTAATACCCTAATCCAGTGTGTGGTGTGGTGGATTGCCTCTTGGGCTGATGATGAACAGTACAGAGGAAGAACAGCCTCGTGAGGAGAGGTGTTCTTGAGGTGGTGTGGATGAGCTAGGTTCAGATCAGATTCCTCCCTCCTCTACTGTGGTGGCTGGCCCTATTTATAGAGGCCCTGGTCCTCTTCCAAAATATTGAGCAGGAAGGGAGCCAACAATGGCCATTTTGAAAGGGGACAGCTAGTACAAGCTATCCTGACTAAAGGTGGTCTTCGACTGCCAAAGGTGCTGGTGATGACGCCGTCTTGGGCTCCACGGTGACCTATGTCCTGCCGTCTTGCTGGTCTTGGTCTCGTTGCACCGATATGGAAACCTTTGCCTGATGCCTCGGTATTCCGCGCTTGCGCTTCCTCCCTTTGCACCAAAGAGGAAACGAGGACACTGTGCAGGCTGGCGCCCGCCTGGTTTCGATCGTCATGGCTTGTGTCATGAGCACCTCACGAGGCACCCCTTGCCTTGATATCTCTGCCTCCTCGCGAGCCTGCCTGGTGAGGCCGCCCCTGAGGAGGCCTTGCGTCTATAGGTGCATCTAGTGCCCCTTAGTGATTTTGGTGTATTGAAGACTTATAGGTTAAGGGACTGATGCGTTTGTGAGTGTGCACGGGTCTATAAGTCAATGAGGAGTTTGATATTTACAGAGAAAAAGTCGACCCCTAAAAATGAAGTTCTTCAACTGAAGAATTTGGATTTCTGAAGACTTTCTGAAGAATTTGTGAAAGTGCGTTATGTCGACTAGAGGGGGGTGAATAGGCGATTTTTATGAATTCTTCACTAAGGAATTTGCCGGTGAGGGAATTCCTTAGCGAAGAACTATTAGCAGCGGAATAAGTACTCAGAAGTAAGCATAACAGAATACAAGCATGGTCATCATGATGAAATGAAGACTAGCACAGAGTACAGAAAGCATAATCACATGATAACCCAAGATGAAGACAAACAGACTGAAGAAATTGAACTGAGGAAATTGAGAAAGTCTTCAGTCAAAGTCTTCAAACACAGATATGAACAAACACTCAACACAGTAATGAGGAAATGAAAGGGTTGAGGAAATAGAACCAGTAGGTTGGTGAAGACAATGATTTGGTAGACCAGTTCCAACTGCTGTCTCAGTTGTACGTCTGGTTGGAGCGGCTGAGTATTTAAACTCGAGGACACACAGTCCCGGACACCCAGTCGCTGAGCATGCATCTCAGGACACCCAGTCCTCACTGTATTCTCCTTGAACTAAGGTCACGCAGACGTCGTCCAATCACTCGTGGTAAGTCTTCAGGCGACTTCCAAACCTTCACAGACTTGGTCACTCGGCGATCCACAATTCCTCTTGGATGCTCTAGACCTTGACACCTAACCGTCTGGAAGAAGCACAATCTTCAAAGGTAACAAGCGTCGGATCCACGTAGGATCAATTTCTTCAGCGATGCTCAATCACTTTGGGTCTGTAGGGGTTTGGTTTTGGGTTTTCCTCACTCGATGATTTTCGCTCAAAGTCCTCAGAGGATGGGTTGCTCTCAAATGACAAGTGTCAAGATCTCTCGGAGCAGCCAACCAGCTAGTGGTTGTAGGGGGCGGCTATTTATAGCCTAGGGAGCAGCCCGACATGATAAGACATAAATGCCCCTCAATGATATGACCGTTAGGTGGATAAGATATTTTGGGACAGCTGGCGCGCAGCACAGCAACGGTCGGAAATTTGACTCTCAAATTCCTCAGGGCTATCATGTTCCTCACTGTGTAGATAATACGCACTGGCGAATTCCTAACTCCTCAGTCAGAACAAATTCATCAGCGACCAGAAGAACTTCGTCTCTGTCACTGAAGAAAGTGACTGAACTGTATGAGATTTCCAAAGGCTTCACTCGAAGGGATTGGTAGGTGTAGGATTTTGAGTTGAGCATCACATGGAAAATTTTCCTTATTATTTCCTCGACCCCCTTTAACAGTACGGTGTTTCCTATGATGCAAGAAAGAGAAAATGAAACTACGAAAACAAAAGTCTTCACGCTTCATGTTCCACAAATGAATACCAAGTCTTCAAGGTCACACCAATTTCTTCACGTTCAAAGTCTTCAGAATGTCAAAGTCTTCAGTTGAAGAACTTCATTTTTAGGGGTCGACTTTCTCTGTAAATATCAAACTCCTCGTAGACTTATAGACCTGTGTACACTCACAAACGCATTAGTCCCCTAACCTATAAGTCTTCAATACACCAAATTCACTAAGGGGCACTGGATGCACTTATAATCTCCCCCTTTTTGGTGATTGATGACAACATAGGTTAAGTTTTCAACGGGGATAAACATATGAAGTGTATACACTGATATTGAGGAATTTGATTACAAGATATAGTAGAACTCCCCCTGAAGATGTGCATAGTGAGGAATTTGCTTTTGAGGCAATGCACATTTGAAGAGTTGAATCATGGAGATCTCCCCCTATATCTTGTAATTCATACACGCATTTGATATATAATATGAAGAATTTGAAATGCATGATGAAATATGGTGCCTGATGAGATTCAGCATGCGTGCAATGTCATTAACGAGGACTAAGCATGCAAAGCATAATGCAACAAAAGTATCAGCACACCATCGGGTTTAAGATTACAACTCGATCCAAATAAAAGTTTCATAAGAACGAGAGTTGTAACTTAACAAAATATGCCCTTAATATAGACGCGCTTGAAGACTAACTCAGATTTCTCCCCCTTTGTCATCAAATGACCAAAAGGATTGAAACTGAGGACTAACGCCCCTGAAGAATTTCAAGTTGATGGAGGAGCGCCAGCATTGTCGGGGTTGTTTGTTGTAGCAGGGCCCGCCGCAGTGTCGTCCAAATCTTCGTACTCATCAGTGTCACGCGATGAAGAATAAGAGCTGGCCACCAGTGGAGGAATTTTGACCCTCTTGAATTTCTTCGGCGGAGGTGCTGACCAGTCAAATTCTTCCTTGAGACCCATAGTCTTCAGTTCTTCAGCGCTATAGACATGAGTGAGGACAGCCCAGGTGCGGTTGAAGGTTTCATGAAGGTAGTATTGGTTCTTCTTCACTGCATTGTGTGTTGAGGTCATATTGTGAAGAAGTGCACCAAACTGACGCTTTACCCATTTGTGATTGCGATCAACCTTCTGATGAAGACTGAGGAGTAACTCACGGTCAGTCATCACCCTGGGAGCTGTGGCTTGAGGATTTTGCTTGGCTGAGGTATTTGCGGCAGAGTCATGTGTGGCAGAATCGTCATTGGTAGAGTAAGATGCAGCCTTGCGAAATTGACCATCCAATGGTGAAAGTGCGTTATGTCGACTAGAGGTGGGGTGAATAGGCAATTTTTTTGAATTCTTCACTGAGGAATTTGCCGGTGAGGAAATTCCTTAGCGAAGAACTATTAGCAGCGGAATAAGTACTCAGAAGTAAGCATAACAGAATGCAAGCATGGTCATCATGATGAAATGAAGACTAGCACAGAGTACAGAAAGCGTAATCACAGGATAACACAAGATGAAGACAAACAGACTGAAGAAATTGAACTGAGGAAATTGAGAAAGTCTTCAGTCAAAGTCTTCAAACACAGATATGAACAAACACTCAACACAGTAATGAGGAAATGAAAGGGTTGAGGAAATAGAACCAGTTAGGTTGGTGAAGACAATGATTTGGTAGACCAGTTCCAACTGCTGTCTCAGTTGTACGTCTGGTTGGAGCGGCTGAGTATTTAAACTCGAGGACACACAGTCCCGGACACCCAGTCGCTGAGCACGCAGCTCAGGACACCCAGTCCTCACCGTATTCTCCTTGAACTAAGGTCACGCAGACCTCGCCCAATCACTCGTGGTAAGTCTTCAGGTGACTTGCAAACCTTCACAGACTTGGTCACTCGGCGATCCACAATTCCTCTTGGATGCTCTAGACCTTGACGCCTAACCGTCTGGAAGAAGCACAGTCTTCAAAGGTAACACGCGTCGGATCCACGCAGGATCAATTTCTTCAGTGATGCTCAATCACTTTGGGGTTTGTAGGTGTTTGGGTTTGGGATTTTCCTCACTTGATGATTTTCGCTCAAAGTCCTCGGAGGATGGGTTGCTCTCAAATGACAAGTGTCAAGTTCTCTCGGAGCAGCCAACCAGCTAGTGGTTGTAGGGGGGGGCTATTTATAGCCTAGGGAACAGCCCGACATGATAAGACATAAATGCCCCTCAATGATATGACCGTTAGGTGGATAAGATATTTTAGAACAGCTGGCGCGCAGCACAGCAACTGTCGGAAATTTGACTCTCAAATTCCTCAGGGCTATCATGTTCCTCACTGTGTAGGTAATTCGCACTGGCAAATTCCTAACTCCTCAGTCAGAACAAATTCATCAGCGACCAGAAGAACTTCGTCTCTGTCACTGAAGAAAGTGACTGAACTGTATGAGATTTCCAAAGGCTTCACTCGAAGGGATTGGTAGGTGTAGGATTTTGAGTTGAGCATCACATGGAAATTTTTCCTTAGTATTTCCTCGACCCCCTTTCACAGTACGGTGTTTCCTATGACTCAAGAAGGAGAAAATGAAACTACGAAAACAAAAGTCTTCACGCTTCATGTTCCACAAATGAATACGAAGTCTTCAAGGTCACACCAATTTCTTCACTTTCAAAGTCTTCAGAAAGTCTTCAGAATATCAAAGTCTTCAGTTGAAGAACTTCATTTTTAGGGGTCGACTTTCTCTGTAAATATCAAACTCCTCATAGACTTATAGACCTGTGTACACTCACAAACGCATTAGTCCCTTAACCTATAAGTCTTCAATACACCAAAATCACTAAGGGGCACTAGATGCACTTACAATCTCCCCCTTTTTGGTAATTGATGACAACATAGGTTAAGTTTTCAACGGGGATAAATATATGAAGTGTATACACTGATATTGAGGAATTTGATTACAAGATATAGTAGAACTCCCCCTGAAGATGTGCATAGTGAGGAATTTGCTTTTGAGGCAATGCACATTTGAAGAGTTGAATCATGGAGACCTCCCCCTATATCTTGTAATTCATACACGCATTTGATATATAATATGAAGAATTTGAAATGCATGATGAAATATGGTGCCTGATGAGGTTCAGCATGCGTGCAATGTCATTAACAAGGAAATAAGCATGCAGAGCATAATGCAACAAAAGTATCAGCGCACCATCGGGTTAAAGATTACAACTCGATCCAAATAAAAGTCCCAGAAGAGCGAGAGTTGTAACTTAAAAAAATGCCCTTAATATAGACCCGCCTGAAGACTAACTCAGATTTCTCCCCCTTTGTCATCAGATGACCAAAAGGATTGAAACTGAGGACTAACGCCCCTGAAGAATTTCAAGTCGATGGAGGAGCGCCAGCGTTGTCGGGGTTGTTTGTTGTAGCAGGGCCTGCCGCAGTGTCGTCCAAATCTTCATATTCATCAGTGTCACGGGATGAAGAATAAGAGCTGGCCACCAAGGAAGGAACTTTGACCTTCTTGAATTTCTTCGGTGGAGGTGCAGACCAGTCAAATTCTTCCTTGAGACCCATATTCTTTAGATCTGCAGCGCTGTAGACATGAGAGAGAACAGCCCAGGTACGGTTGAAGGTTTCATGGAGGTAGTATTGGTTCTTCTTCACTGCATTGTGTGTTGAGGTCATGTTGTGAAGAATTGAGCCAAACTGACGGTTGACCCATTTATGATTGCGATCAACCTTCTGATGAAGACTGAGGAGTAACTCACGATCAGTCATCACCCTGGGTGCTGTGGCTTGAGGATTTTGCTTGGCTGAGGTATTTGCGGCAGAGACATGTGTGGCAGAATCGTCATTGGTAGAGTAAGATGCAGCCTTGCGAAATTGACCATCCAATGGACGAATGCCTTCATCGATCACAGCAGCGGCCTTGCCTTTGGCATCAGCTGATGAAATTGTCTGTTTGAGGACTTCAATGGGAGGCAAGTAGCTACCGTGGTTCAGAGTGTCAGCTTTGTAATTCAGTGAAGATCTTGCCCTGATGAATCTCATAATCCAAGGAGCATAGGGCTTCAGCTCGAATGGTGACATAGCAATATTGGCCAGAGTCCTCATGAAGAAATCATGGATGTTGATGGGAATGCCATGAATGATGTTGAAAAGCATATTCTTCATGATGCCAACGACTTCTTAATCATTTGAGTCGTGGCCTTTGATAGGACTCATTGTCTTCATCAGAATTCGATAGACAGTCCGAGGCACATACAATAATTCCTTGACGAGGAATTTGGTTCTTGGGGCCTGCCTTGGCTTCAAAGGCTTCATCAGCACTTGCATATAGTGATTTGAAAGTTCTGGTTCGTTGTAGATACAACGAGCACCATCAAGTGGAGGACTGAGTGGTAGAGCACGAAGCAATTCAGTTGCTGGTGCCTTGTAGTGAGTATTTTCAGACATCCAGTCTAATACCCATGAGTTCACGTCTTCAGCGAATCCGGTGATGTGCAGAGTTGCATAGAATTGAAGAATGAGTTCTTCATTCCAGTCACAGATATCAGTGCAGAAAATCAGAAGTCCTGCATCATGAAGAACACTGAGGACTGGCTCGAAGCACGGCAGAGACTCCATGTCCATGTGAGGAATGTGTTCACGATCGAAGATTTTATCTTTGTCAAACAGCACAGAGGAATAGAAGTTGGCTTGACTAGCAGTCCAGAAACGCCTCTTCCTTATGCGAGCAGAATCATATGGATTGTAATCAGTGAAGAATACGTGCTCGGCAAAGAAATCTTCAGCCTTGAACTTCTGTTCGCTTGAGAATGGATTCTTTTGCTTTGGCAGAGGGATGTCAGTGAGTTGCATTACTACCTCAGGAATCGCAAGCTCAGGTTCTTCAGGCTGAGGAATTTCTTGTTCCTCAATAGCTGCAGTCTAAGGATCAGCAGCAGCAGGTTCATCTTCACTAGTGGCTGGAATTTCTTCATGCACTAAGAGAGTGGGATGAGTTTCTTCAGAGCCCATTTGAACTGTTGGTGCAGGGGACTGAGGAATCTGTTGGAGCGGGGTGAAGAGAGGAGTATTGGGATGCTGACTTTCCCAAAAGTCATCATTCATCACAGGTGTGGTGCACCCAATATCGACATCTTCATCTTCAATTTCCTCAACACCAGCCTCTTCAGCTGTGAACTGAGGCATAGGTGAGGAAATGACTGGCGTTGAAGGGATTGCGTCCACTTCAATTTCTTCATCAATCTGCTCTGACGAAGCAGCAGAATGATGTTCTTCATCAGATCCGATTGGGATCTCATAGTCTTCTCCAAAAGGAACAAGGTCCTTTGATGGCATGGAGGAAATCGGAACACCATCAATTGAATTTTCGAGTGAGCTGGTCATTGGCTTCATTTTCTTCGCAGCCGAAGAGTTTGACACAGCTGATGCCTTCCTTTTCTTCACTGCAGCTCGCTCTGCAGCCTTGGTCTTCTTCACATCAAATGCACAAGGAAGAATTGGAGTTGGTGTAGGTGCAGATGGAGCTGAGGAATCTGGTTGATTTTCTTCAGGCGCGACTAATGCAGTTGCCCTGACTACTTCAGTTTCTTCAGGAGCACCACTAGTGGATGCCCTGGCAATTTCTTCAGCGGCTGGAATGGGATCATCAGCCCTGGAACTAGTATTTTCATCAGCAGCCTGAACTTCATCAGCGGTGCTGGCATGTTCTTCAGTCGGCTGAGCTGAGACTTCAGCCTGAGGAATTTCATGTTGCGTTGGGGTAGCAACATTGGTGAATTTCTTCGTCAGGTTGACGAATCTGACTTTGGCTCCTTGCCAATCAGCATAGTAGGCATCAAAGTCATTGCTGAGGGCTTGAATTTCAAACTGAGCCTGGAGAAGTTCCTCAGGTGTCATTCTGACAACGTTTTTCTTCGGGAGCTTCTCCTTTCTGTATTGAGCTTTCTTAATCTCTCTTGCCTTTTCAAACTTCCATTTCTCTTCAGTGATGAAATGGGTCAACATATGACTTTGTCCAGCGGTCAGATGAAAATCAGGCATTGGGGTGTTTGGATCCTTGTGCCAGAGATCAATATAATCGAGGATTTTCCTCGGATCCAACAGCAGTGGCACAGATGTGCCTTTGGCTCTAGCGGCCTTCACCTGTCTGTCTCTGATGATTTCTGCAAGTTCATCATCAGAAGCTTCATCATCAGAAGGCACATGAAATGCGACTTGTTTCTTCTTTGGACTTGGCAGGGGACCTCGTCCAGCTGTTGCTTTGGTCTTCAGCAGAGTCGGGTCAGATGATGACTTTGGTGCAGCAGAGGAACTTGCTGAAACACCAGAGGCAATCGAGAAACCAGCAGTCCTTTGACATGTAGTCAGATGCACAGGAGCTGAGGACTTTGGTGGAGCAGTAGCAGTGTGAGGAATTTGCCGTGAGGGCGTTGCTGAGGAACTTGGCCGTGAGGGCGCTGTTGGTGAAGCACTTGGCTTACGAGCAGGCTTCTTTGGCATGGATTTCCTCGGTTTGACTGAGGCCTCAGTAGCAGTAGCAGTGGCAGAATCCTCATTGAATTTCTTCACTGCCTCCTTGGCCTGTCTTGCCAATTTGGCTTGGCGCTTAGCCCATTCTTCAGGAAAGTCCTCACCACGTTTGATGCTTGTGGGATCTGCTACTTGGCCAGGTGCTAATGGAGCTCTTGGGCATGGAGGATTGAGGGCGAATTTCTTCATGTACTTTGGAGTCACATATCTGTATTCCCTCCATTCCCTTGCCCATCTCCGTTCAATCTTCTGAATGCGCACCTTGCGCTGATTTTTGTTTTCTTTGCCAAATTTTGCTTCATTAGGTGTGCAATAGTCAGCATAAATTTCCTCAGGGATTTCAAACACAGTCATAACCTCGGGTTTCTTTCCTCCTTTCTGCGGCTTCTTACCGTCTGCCATATTCTTCTGTTGAGGAATTTGAACAATTGAGTTCTCTGAAAAAGTATGCAGTTTTTCTTCGAGGAACGCTGCAAATGAGTTCAGTTGATGAGAACCTAGTGATTCGGCAGCAGACATGAGTACCCGTGAACAGAGTACAGGTGCGAGGAATTCGGAGAGGTCATATGCGTCCTGAGAAGGTTTTTTGAAAAGAACAAGTTTTGAGGAATTTGACCAGATGAACCTTGAGGAATTTCACTAAGCGTTTTTGTCTTAGGTTCCAGAGTTGTACAGATCGAAGATCCACACAATTAGGGAATCTTGAAGAAAATGATTGCTTAGAGAAACAGTTCAAGATCTTATGATGTGTGTGGTGTTCATATGTGTGAAGATTTGAAGAATAAACACCTTTGAAGATTTTCAGGAAAGCTTGAGAATCAAAGTGAGTAATAAAAGTAACTTTTAATTACCCAAAATGAAGAACACGACGAACTGAGAAGAACAGATGGGAAGTTCGTCAGGTTAGATCTTCCTTTCCCTAACTTGGCGGAGGAAGACAACTACGGCGGCGGCGGAGTGAAGATTTCCGCGGTCGGCGTGAGTACGGCGACGATGAGGTCGAGGCAGCGAAGCTCTTCCTCACCGGCGACGATGGAGTAGCGGTGGCGCTAGGGTTTGAGGAGCTCGAGTGGGAGAGAGAGGTTGAGCGGAGTAAATGAAGTGAGGAAGGAGACAGGGGTATTTATAGACACGATGAAAAACTGTTCGCCCGAAGATTTAGGACGAACGTGCCCCTGACTATTCTCCTTCCCACGACATGTGTCACCCACGTACTGTGTAGTGGAGATCGTGTACGATCGTGGGTGAATAGAATAATGCATCATGGGATGCGGAACAGTTTGAGCGGCAAAATCAAAAATTTGGATAAGATTTGTTTTAAAGTTTCGTTCGAATTTCTTCAGCTGACAAGGACACAGTGAAGATTTTGAACGAGTTTCAAATAGAACGCACATGAAGAATTTGTGAATAGATTGGGTTGAGTATAGCATAGAGGGGGAAGGGTCCGATCACATTCACTTAGCAAAAAAAACAACTTGAAGAAATAGCTATAAGTGAATGCTGTAGAGGACATAAACTCATATATATATATAGCCAAAAAAAGAAGGAACCAGTGAAGATTTTGCAAAGTTGAAGAATTTGAAAAACTGAAGAATTTCAAAACTGAGGAAAAACTCAAATTGAAGATTTTCAACTTTTTGTGGTGGCGTGACCCACCGTATAAGAATGATGATTTCAGACACCGCGTACAATTGTCGTAGGGTTCTGAGAATCAAATTCTTCATTAATTTCTTCACACTTAGAGTGTTATTCTTCATTGATTGAAGAAAAATGTTTCTTCATGTGTTGCACATCTAAGTCATCAATTTTGCATAAGTGTTAAGATGTGTGTCCTTTTCAAAGAACATTCGAAGATTCTAAGATATTTAGCTCACACCGCAACTTGCTAAATCTCTTCTCATCCAAGGGCTTAGTGAAGATATCAGCTAACTGTTCTTCAGTCTTCACGTGCTCGATGGAGATGTCGCCCTTCAACACATGATCACGAAGAAAATGATGACGAATCTGAATGTGCTTTGTCTTCGAGTGCTGAACTGGGTTGTGAGCAATCTTGTTGGCACTCTCATTGTTGCAGAGGAGAGGCACATTCTTCACGTTGACGCCATAGTCCTTGAGCGTTTGCTTCATCCAAAGAAATTGAGCACAGCAAGAGCCAGCAGCAATGTATTCAGCTTCCGCAGTAGACAGTGATACGCAGTTCTGTTTCTTCGAGGACCAACAGACCAAAGATCGTCCGAGGAAATGACAAGTGCCAGAAGTTGACTTGCGGTCCACACGATCACCAGCATAGTCAGAGTCAGAATATCCAATGAGATCAAAAACAGAGCCCTTGGGGTACCATAATCCTAGTGTTGGTGTGTGAGCTAGATATCGAAGAATATGCTTCACAGCCTTATGGTGTGATTCCTTCGGTGCAGCTTGAAATCGGGCACACATGCAAACACTAAGCATTATATCTGGCCTAGATGCACATAAGTACAATAAAGAACCAATCATGGAGCGGTATACCTTGTGATCGAAGTCAATACCATTTTCATCAGTGCATAGATGGCCTTTTGTGGGCATAGGAATTTTGACGCCTTTGCAATCTTGCATGCCGAATTTCCTCATTACATCTTTGAGGTATTTCTCCTGAGATATGAATATGCCATTGCGCTGTTGACGAATTTGAAGATCTAAGAAGAATTTCAACTCTCCCATCATAGACATTTGATATTCTTCACTCATCATATAGGCAAATTTATCACTATAACGTTGGTCAGTACAGCCAAAGATAATATCATCAACATATATTTGGCACACAAACAGTTCACCATCATAAGATTTAGTAAAGAGAGTAGGGTCGAGTGAACCGGGTGTGAAGCCATTCTTCACGAAGAATTCCTTCAATGTATCATACCACGCCCGAGGGGCTTGCTTGAGGTCATAGAGGGCCTTATTAAGTTTGAAGACTTTGTCAGGATTCTTTGGATCTTCAAAACCTGGGGGTTGAGCAACATATACTTCTTCCTCAAGCTTACCATTGAGGAATGCACTTTTCACATCCATTTGATATAAGATGATATTATGATGATTAGCATAAGCAAGTAATATGCGAATAGCCTCAAGTCTAGCAACAGGTGCAAAAGTTTCATCGAAATCAATTCCTTCAACCTGTGTGTAGCCTTGAGCTACCAGTCGTGCCTTATTCCTTACCACAAGGCCATTTTCATCTTGCTTGTTGCAGTAGATCCACTTTGTGCCAATGATATTATGCTTGCGAGGATCTGGACATTTGACCAGTTCCCAGACATTGTTGAGCTCGAACTGATGTAGTTCTTCTTGCATAGCCTGAATCCACTCCGGCTCCAAGAATACTTCATCTACCTTAGTGGGCTCTGTGATAGAGACAAAAGCATAGTGCCCACAAAAGTTAGATAAATGTGAAGCTTTTGAGCGTGCGAGAGGACCTGGCGCTTCAATGTCCTCGATGATCCTTTCAACTTGTACTTCTTTTGTAACGCGAGGATGAGCTGGTTGTCGTCGAGGTATTTGATCATTTTCCTCAGCACCATTGTCTTCAGCATTATCTTCAGGTGCGTCAGCTCGACATTCTTCGCGTACTGGAATGAATTCTTCAGCAAATTCTTTAGTAGGAATGACATCCTCAGTTTCCTTGAACTTGATAGAATCCTCAGGTGCTGGTTCATCTAACACAGAAGGTAGGTGCTCTCTTTGCGAGCCATTAGTTTCATCGAACCGCACATCTACAGTTTCAACAATCTTGTGAAGAGCGATGTTGAAGACTCTGTAGGTGTGAGAGTCCTTTCCGTTACCAAGCATAAAACCTTCATGTGCTTTCGGTGCGAATTTAGAATTGTGGTGAGGATCTCTAATCCAACATTTAGCACCGAAGACTTTGAAATAACTCACATTTGGTTTCTTGTCAGTGAGGAGTTCATAGGCCGTCTTCTTGAAGAATTTGTGAAGATATACTCTATTGATGATGTGGCACGCAGTATCAATTGCATCAATCCAAAAACGATCAGGCGTTTTGTATTCATTAAGCATAGTGCGAGCCATCTCAACAAGAGTTCTGTTCTTGCGCTCCACGACGCCATTTTGCTGAGGAGTATAAGGAGCAGATAACTCATGGGTAATACCAAGTTCATCAAGATAGTCATCAAGACCGGAATTCTTGAACTCAGTTCCATTGTCACTTCTGATGTGCTTGATCTTCACACCAAAGTTGGTTGAAGCCCTCGAGGAAAATCGTTTGAAGACTTCCTGCACTTCATGTTTGTAAGTAACAATGTGTACCCATGTATATCGAGAGTAATCATCAACAATGACAAAACCATATAGAGATGCAGCATTAGTGACTGCTGAGTAATGATTAGGTCCAAAGAGGTCCATGTGAAGCAATTCGAATGGACGAGTAGTGGTCATGATAGTCTTTGCTGGATGCTTGGCTTTGGTCATTTTTCCAGCTTCACAGGCTCCGCATAAGTGATCCTTGAGGAATTTGACATTCTCAATGCCAATGACATGCTTCTTCTTCGCAAGTGTGTGCAAATTCCTCATGCCTGCGTGACCAAGTCGTCGATGCCATAGCCAGCCTTCTGAAGCTTTTGCAAGTAGACACACGGCTGGTTATGGTCCTGTAGAGAAATCAACAATATACAAATCTCCTCTCCTAAAGCCTTCGAAGACTTTGGAATTGTCAGCTTCCATAATCACAACACAGCGATACTTGCCAAAGACAACAACCATATCAAGATCACAAAGCATTGAGACTGACATGAGGTTGTATCCTAAGGACTCAACAAGCATGACTTTGTCCATGTGTTTATCCTTAGAGATCGCAACCTTACCAAGACCCAATACCTGACTTTTGCCTTTGCCAGCAAAGATGATGTGCTTCAGATGTGACGGTGATAAGGGAGCATCCATCAAAAGATTCTTTTCACCAGTCATGTGATTTGTACATCCACTATCGAGGACCCATTCAGTGGTTTTGGGTTGATCATCCTGCAGATGAATTAGTGTAACTTACAATCTCATATGCTTCATCAATGAAGAATATGATATCAAGTTCATCAGATGAATTTCATCAAGCAGTAAACAGATATAGCAGTATGAGGACGTGTGAAATGAAAGTTCATTTCATCATGGTTAGCCTGCGTCCTTTCAGGCAATTTTGTCAGGTCCCCAGCAAATTCTTCAGACGTTAATGCACGTCTGGAGACCTGACCCTGCATAAGAGATTAGTTCTTTTCCTTCACCACCCACATCTGAAGGGGTGGGAAAGAGTTCATCACTCTGCGAGCACCATACGAGAATGGTGGCATAGAAGCCAAACCATTTCGTTTCACATAAGAGGGGTTAGGGTAAGCATATGAATAAGCAGAGAAATTCTTCGAGGACTTATGAACATAATGATTTGAAGAATAATGTGCATATTCGTAGCCCTTAGCTCTACCCTGTGAAACAGAGTTGTTAGCACGATGATAGTCATTTGAGGACTTTGATCCATTTGAGGAATTTGATCCACGTGAGGAATTTGGTCCATATGAGGACTTGGATCCATATGAAGAATTAGGTCCATATGAAGAGTTTGTTCTGGGGTTCCTATTCTTCACAGGTGGTGTCATGAGGACATTCACCTGAAGACTTTCAACATAACTTTTGGGAACCCAGATTTTCTTCACAGGGGAACCGTTCCTGCAGTTAGTCCCAACATATCTAGCAAATACTTCACCATTCTGATTTTTGAACAGTTTATAGTTGGAGTCAAATGACTCATCAGAAGAATGAGGAGATTCACATGTAAAGCCAGATAACATGGATGGATCAACTGGAGGTCCCTTTGCAGCAACCCATGAGGTTTTGGGGTACTGCTCAGGCTTCCAATATGTTCCATCAGCATTAAGTTCCCTCTTTCCTAGGGTTTCTGTTGAGGATCTGCTTTTTGAGCACATCACAGAGAATCTGATGCCCTTTGAGGCTTTTGTACATGCCTGTCATGTACAATTCCTTCAGCCCTGCATCGTCAGTGATACTAGCAATGTCCTCAGATGAGGAATTAGTGATAGCAGAGGCAGGTGAAGAATTTCTAACAGTTGAAGCATTTGAACATTCAGGTGAAGAGTTAGCAGATTCACGTTCAATGGATTTTAAGCATGGAGGAACAAATTCTTCCTGAGAAGTGCTGATTTGTTGAGCAAGTAATGAATCGCGCTCCTTCTGAAGATCTTCATAACTCACTCTTAGCTTCTCAAGATCTTGCTTTCTTTGAAGAAATTCATAAGAAAGTTTCTCATGATCAGATAAGAGAGTGTTATGATGACTTTGAAGGTTATCAAACCTAGACTGAAGTCTCTGAAGATGTTCAGTCAGGGCTTTAGTGCGAGTCTTTTGAAGCGGTTTAAGAGATTCCGAAGAACATCAACTCGAGAGTCACGCTAAGTTGAGACTCCTTCATTCACTTTGGACAGCCTATCCCAGATAAGCTTAGCAGTTTCCAAAGCACTCACTCTTCCATACTGTCCTTTACTCAGATGGACACATATGATATTCTTCGCTTGAGAATCGAGTTGCTTGAATCTCTTCACATCAGTAGCGTTCAGTGAGGGTGAAACAGAGGGAACACCATTTTCCACAACATACCAGAGATCATTGTCAATTGCCTCGAGATGCATTCGCATCTTGCTTTTCCAGTAGGGGTAGTCCGTCCCATCAAAGGTAGGACACCCAGCTGAGACCTTGATCATACCTGCGGTCGACATAACTAAAACTCCAGGCGGTTAAACCAAAATCACACAGAACAAGGGAGTACCTTGCTCTGATACCAATTGAAAGTGCGTTATGTCGACTAGAGGGGGGTGAATAGGTGATTTTCTTGAATTCTTCATTGAGGAATTTGCCGGTGAGGAAATTCCTTAGCGAAGAACTATTAGCAGCGGAATAAGTACTCAGAAGTAAGCATAACAGAATGCAAGCATGGTCATCATGATGAAATGAAGACTAGCACAGAGTACAGAAAGCGTAATCATAGGATAACACAAGATGAAGACAAACAGACTGAAGAAATTGAACTGAGGAAATTGAGAAAGTCTTCAGTCAAAGTCTTCAAACACAGATATGAACAAACACTCAACACAGTAATGAGGAAATGAAAGGGTTGAGGAAATAGAACCAGTTAGGTTGGTGAAGACAATGATTTGGTAGACCAGTTCCAACTGTTGTCTCAGTTGTCCGTCTGGTTGGAGCGGCTGAGTATTTAAACTCGAGGACACATAGTCCCGGACACCTAGTCACTGAGCACGCAGCTCAGGACACCCAGTCCTCACCGTATTCTCCTTGAACTAAGGTCACGCAGACCTCGTCCAATCACTCATGGTAAGTCTTCAGGTGACTTCCAAACCTTCACAGACTTGGTCACTCGGTGATCCACAATTCCTCTTGGATGCTCTAGACCTTGACGCCTAACCGTCTGGAAGAAGCACAGTCTTCAAAGGTAACAAGCGTCGGATCCACGCAGGATCAATTTCTTCAGTGATGCTCAATCACTTTGGGGTTTGTAGGTGTTTGGGTTTGGGATTTTCCTCACTTGATGATTTTCGCTCAAAGTCCTTGGAGGATGGGTTGCTCTCAAATGACAAGTGTCAAGTTCTCTCGGAGCAGCCAACCAGCTAGTGGTTGTAGGGGGCGGCTATTTATAGCCTAGGGAGCAGCCCGACATGATAAGATATAAATGCCCCTCAATGATATGACCGTTAGGTGGATAAGATATTTTGGGACAGCTGGCGCGCAGCACAGCAATGGTCGGAAATTTGACTCTCAAATTCCTCAGGGCTATCATGTTCCTCACTGTGTAGGTAATTCTCACTGGCGAATTCCTAACTCCTCAATCAGAACAAATTCATCAGCGACGAAGAACTTCGTCTCTGTCACTGAAGAAAGTGACTGAACTATATGAGATTTCCAAAGGCTTCACTCGAAGGGATTGGTAGGTGTAGGATTTTGAGTTGAGCATCACATGGAAATTTTTCCTTAGTATTTCCTCGACCCCCTTTAACAGTACGGTGTTTCCTATGACTCAAGAAGGAGAAAATGAAACTATGAAAACAAAAGTCTTCACGCTTCATGTTCCACAAATGAATACCAAGTCTTCAAGGTCACACCAATTTCTTCACTTTCAAAGTCTTCAGAAAGTCTTCAGAATATCAAAGTCTTAAGTTGAAGAACTTCATTTTTAGGGGTCGACTTTCTCTGTAAATATCAAACTCCTCATAGACTTATAGACCTGTGTACACTCACAAACGCATTAGTCCCTTAACCTATAAGTCTTCAATACACCAAAATCACTAAGGGGCACTAGATGCACTTACAAATGGACGAATGCCTTCATCGATCATAGCAGCGGCCTTGCCTTTATCATCAGCTGATGAAACTGTCCGTTTGAGGACTTCAATGGGAGGCAAGTAGCTACCGTGGTTCAGAGTGTCAGCTTTGTAATTTAGTGAAGATCTTGCCCTGATGAATCTCATAATCCAAGGAGCATAGGGCTTCACCTCGAATGGTGACATAGCAATATTGGCCAGAGTCCTCATGAAGAAATCATGGAAGTTGACGGGAACGCCATGAATGATGTTGAAAAGCATATTCTTCATGATGCCAACGACTTCTTCATCATTTGAGTCGTGGCCTTTGATAGGACTCACTGTCTTCATCAGAATTCGATAGACAGTCCGAGGCACATACAATAATTCCTTGACGAGGAATTTGGTTCTTGGGGCCTGCCTTGGCTTCAAAGGCTTCATCAGCACTTGCATATAGTGATTTGAAAGTTCTGGTTCGTTGTAGATACAACGAGCACCATCAAGTGGAGGACTGAGTGGTAGAGCACGAAGCAATTCAGTTGCTGGTGCCTTGTAGTGAGTATTTTCAGACATCCAGTCTAATACCCATGAGTTCACGTCTTCAGCGAATCCGGTGATGTGCAGAGTTGCATAGAATTGAAGGATGAGTTCTTCATTCCAGTCACAGATATCAGTGCAGAAAATCAGAAGTCCTGCATCATGAAGAACACTGAGGACTGGCTCGAAGCACGGCAGAGACTCCATGTCCATGTGAGGAATGTGTTCACGATCGAAGATTTTATCTTTGTCAAACAGCACAGAGGAATAGAAGTTGGCTTGACTAGCAGTCTAGAAACGCCTCTTCCTTATGCGAGCAGAATCATATGGATTGTAATCAGTGAAGAATATGTGCTCGGCAAAGAAGTCTTTAGCCTTGAACTTTTGCTTTGTGGAGAAGGGATCCTTTGGCTTTGGCAGTGGAGTGTCAGTGAGTTGCATCACGACCTCAGGAATCGCAATCTCAGGTTCTTCAGGCTGAGGAATTTCTGGTTCCTCTTCTTGTGCAGTCTGAGGATCAGCAGCAGCAGGTTCATCAGCACTAGCGGCTGGAATATCTTCATGCACAGAGAGAGTGGGTTGAGTTTCTTCAGAGCCCATTTGAACTGTTGGTGCAGGGGACTGTGGAATCTGTTGGAGCAGGGTGAAGAGAGGAGAATTTGGATGCTGACTTTCCCAAAAGTCATCATTCATCACAGGTGTGGTGCATCTGATATCCACATCTTCATCTTCAATTTCCTCAACACCAGCCTCTTCAGCTGTGAACTGAGGCATAGGCGAGGAAATGATTGGCGTTGAAGGGATTGCGTCCACTTCAATTTCTTCATCAAGCTGCTCTGACGAAGCAGCAGAATGATGTTCTTCATCAGATTCGATTGGGATCTCATAGTCTTCTCCAAAAGGGACAAGGTCCTTTGATGGCATGGAGGAAATCGGAACAGCATCAATTGGATTTTCGAGTGAGCTGGTCATTGGCTTCATTTTCTTTGCAGCCGAAGAATTTGACACAGCTGATGCCTTCATTTTCTTCACTGCAGCTCGCTCTGTAGCCTTGGTCTTCTTCACATCAAAGTCAGATGAAAGAATTGGTGTTGGTGTAGGTGCAGATGGAGCTGAGGAATCTGGTTGATTTTCTTCAGGCGCAACTGATGCAGTTGCCCTGACTTCTTCAATTTCTTCAGGCGCACCACTAGTGGATGCCCTGGCAATTTCTTCAGCGGCTGGAATGGGATCATCAGCCCTGGAACTGGCATTTTCATCAGCAGCCTGAACTTCATCAGCGGTGCTGGCATGTTCTTCAGTCGGCTGAGCTGAGACTTCAGCCTGAGGAATTTCATGTTGCGTTGGGGCAGCAACATTGGTGAATTTCTTCGTCAGGTTGACGAATCTGACTTTGGCTCCTTGCCAATCAGCATAGTAGGCATCAAAGTCATTGCTGAGGGCTGAAATTTCAGACTGAGCCTGGAGAAGTTCCTCAGGTGTCATTCTGACAACGTTTTTCTTCGGGAGCTTCTCCTTTCTGTATTGAGCTTTCTTAATCTCTCTTGCCTTTTCAAACTTCCATTTCTCTTTAGTGATGAAATGGGTCAACATATGACTTTGTCCAGGGGTCAGATGAAAATCAGGCATTGGGGTGTTTGGATCCTTGTGCCAGAGATCAATATAATCAAGGATTTTCCTCGGATCCAACAGCAGTGGCACAGATGTGCCTTTGGCTCTAGCGGCCTTCACCTGTCTGTCTCTGATGATTTCTGCAAGTTCATCATCAGAAGGCACATGGAATGCGACATGTTTCTTCTTTGGACTTGGCCGAGGACCTCATCTAGCTGTTGCTTTGGTCTTCAGCAGAGTCGGGCCAGATGATGACTTTGGTGCAGCTGAGGAACTTGCTGAAACACCAGAGGCAATCGAGAAACCAGCAGTCCTTTGACATGTAGCCAGATGCACAGGAGCTGAGGACTTTGATGGAGCAGTAGCAGTGTGAGGAATTTGCCGTGAGGGCGCTGCTGGTGAAGCACTTGGCTTACGAGCAGGCTTCTTTGGCATGGATTTCCTCGGTTTGACCGAGGCCTCAGTAGCAGCAGCAGTGGCAGAATCCTCATTGAATTTCTTCACTGCCTCCTTGGCTTGTTTTGCCAATTTACCTTGGCGCTTAGCCCATTCTTCAGGAAAGTCCTCACCACGTTTGATGCTTGTGGGGTCAGCTACTTGGCCAGGTGCCAATGGAGCTCTTGGGCATGGAGGATTGAGGGTGAATTTCTTCATGTACTTTGGAGTCACATATCTGTATTCCCTCCATTCCCTTGCCCATCTCCGTTCAATCTTCTGAATGCTCACCTTGCGCTGATTTTTGTTTTCTTTGCCAAATTTTGCTTCATCAGGTGTGCAACAGTCAGCATAAATTTCCTCAGGGATTTCAAACGCAGTCATAACCTCAGGTTTCTTTCCTCCTTTCTGCGGCTTCTTACTGTCTACCATATTCTTCAGTTGAGGAATTTGAACAATTGAGTTCTCTGAAGAAGTATGCAGTTTTTCTTCGAGGAATGCTGCAAATGAGTTAAGTTGATGAGAACCTAGTGATTCAGCAGCAGACATGAGTACCTGTGAACAGAGTACAGGTGCGAGGAATTCGGAGAGGTCATATGCGTTCTGAGAAGGTTTTTTGAAAAGAACAAGTTTTGAGGAATTTGACCGGATGAACCTTGAGGAATTTCACTAAGCGTTCTTGTCTTAGGTTCCAGAGTTGTACAGATCAAAGATCCACACAATTAGGGAATCTTGAAGAAAATGATTGCTTAGAAAAACAGTTCAAGATCATATGATGTGTGTGGTGTTCATATGTGTGAAGATTTGAAGAATAAACACCTTTGAAGATTTTCAGGAAAGCTTGAGAATCAAAGCGAGTAATAAAAGTAACTTTTAATTACCCGAAGTGAAGAACACGATGAACTGAGAAGAACAGATGGGAAGTTCGTCTGTTTAGATCTTCCTTGCCCTAACTCGGCGGAGGAAGACATCTACGGCGGCGGCGGAGTGAAGATTTCCGCGGTCGGCGTGAGTACGACGGCGATGAGGTCGAGGCAGCGAAGCTCTTCCTCACCGGCGACGATGGAGTAGTGGCGGCGCTAGGGTTTGAGGAGCTCGAGTGGGAGAGAGAGGTCGAGTGGAGTAACTGAAGTGAGGAAGGGGAGAGGGGTATTTATAGACACGGTGAAAAACTGTTCGCCCGAAGATTTTGGGACGAACATGCCCCTGCCCTTTCTCCTTCACACGACATGTGTCACCCACGTACTGTGTAGTGGAGATCATGTACGATCGTGGGTGAATAGAATAATGCATCATGGGATGCGGAACAGTTTGAGCTGCAAAACCGAAAAATTGGATAAGATTTATTTTAAAGTTTCGTTCGCAATTTCTTCAGCTGACCAGTACACAGTGAAGATTTTGAACGAGTTTCAAATAGAACGCACATGAAGAATTTGTGAATAGATTGGGTTGAGTATAGCATAGAGGGGGAAGGGTCCGATCACATTCACTTAGCAGAAAAAGCAACTTGAAGAAATAGCTATAAGTGAATGCTGTAGAGGACGTAAACTCATATATATATATAGCCAAAAAAAGAAGGAACCAGTGAAGATTTTGAAAAGTTGAAGAATTTGAAAAACTGAGGAAAAACTCAAATTGAAGATTTTCAACTTTTTGTGGTCGCGTGACCCACCATATAAGAATGATGATTTCAGACACCGCATACAATTCTCGTAGGGCTCTGCGAATCAAATTCTTCATTAATTTCTTCACACTTAGAGTGTTATTCTTCATTGATTGAAGAAAAACGTTTCTTCATGTGTTGCACATCTAAGTCATCAATTTTGCATAAGTGTTAGGATGTGTGTCCTTTTCAAAGAACATTCGAAGATTCTAAGATATTTAGCTCACACCGCAACTTGCTAAATATCTTCTCATCCAAGGGCTTAGTGAAGATATCAGCTAGCTGTTCTTCAGTCTTCACGTGCTCGATGGAGATGTCGCCCTTCAACACATGATCACGTAGAAAATGATGATGAATCTGAATGTGCTTTGTCTTCGAGTGCTGAACTGGGTTGTGAGCAATCTTGATGGCACTCTCATTGTTGCAGAGGAGAGGCACATTCTTCACGTTGACACCATAGTCCTTGAGTGTTTGCTTCATCCAAAGCAGTTGAGCACAGCAAGAGCCAGCAGCAATGTATTCAGCTTCCGCAGTGGACAGTGATACACAGTTCTGTTTCTTTGAGGACCAACAGACCAAAGATCGTCCGAGGAAATGACAAGTGCCAGAAGTTGACTTGCGGTCCACACGATCACCAGCATAGTCAGAGTCAGAATATCCAATGAGATCCAAAACAGAGCCCTTGGGGTACCATAATCCTAGTGTTGGTGTGTGAGCTAGATGTCGAAGAATATGCTTCACAGCCTTATGGTGTGATTCCTTTGGTGCATCTTGAAATCGGGCACACATGCAAACACTAAGCATTATATCTGGCCTAGATGGACATAAGTACAATAAAGAACCAATCATGGAGCCGTATACCTTATGATCGAAGTCAATACCATTTTCATCAGTGCATAGATGGCCTTTTGTGGGCATAGGAATTTTGACGCCTTTGCAATCTTGCATGTCGAATTTCCTCAGTACATCTTTGAGGTATTTCTCCTGAGATATGAATATGCCATTGCGCTGTTGACGAATTTGAAGACCTAAGAAGAATTTCAACTCTCCCATCATAGACATTTGATATTCTTCACTCATCATATAGGCAAATTCATCACTATAATGTTGGTCAGCACAGCCAAAGATAATATCATCAACATATATTTGGCACACAAACAGTTCACCATCATAAGATTTAGTAAAGAGAGTAGGGTCGAGTGAACCGGGTGTGAAGCCATTCTTCATGAAGAATTCCTCAATGTATCATACCACGCCCGAGGGGCCTGCTTGAGGCTATAGAGGGCCTTGTTAAGTCTGAAGACTTTGTCAGGATTCTTTGGATCTTCAAAACCTGGGGGTTGAGCAACATATACCTCTTCCTCAAGCTTACCATTGAGGAATGCACTTTTCCACATCCATTTGATATAAAGTGATATCATGATGGTTAGCATAAGCAAGTAATATGCGAATAGCCTCAAGTCTAGCAACAGGTGCAAAAGTTTCATCAAAATCAATTCCTTCAACCTGTGTGTAGCCTTGAGCTACCAGTCGTGCCTTATTCCTCATCATAAAGGCCATTTTCATCTTGCTTGTTGCGGTAGATCCACTTTGTGCCAATGATATTATGCTTGCGAGGATCTGGACGTTTGACCAGTTCCCAACATTGTTGAGCTCGAACTGATGTAATTCTTCTTGCATGGCCTGGATCCACTCCGGCTCCAAAAATGCTTCATCTACCTTAGTGTGCTTCTGTGATGGCAAACAGTACCCAAAGTTGAATGTGAGCTTTGAGTTGTTCATCGAGGAATTTGATTCCAACCATTTTCTTCAGCATTGTCTTCAGGTGCATTAGCTCGATGTTCTTCGCGTTCTGGAATGAATTCTTCAGCAGATTCTTCAGTAGGAATGACATCCTCAGTTGCCTTGAACTTGATAGAATCCACATGTGCTGGTTCATCTATCATAGAAGGTAGGTGCTCTCTTTGCGAGCCATTAGTTTCATCGAACCGCACATCTACAGTTTCAACAACCTTGTGAAGAATGTTGTTGAAGACTCTGTAGGTGTGCGAGTCCTTTCCGTAACCAAGCATAAAACCTTCATGTGCTTTCGGTGCAAATTTAGCATTGTGATGAGGATCCCTAATCCAACATTTTGCACCGACGACTTTGAAATAACTCACATTGGGTTTCTTGTCAGTGAGGAGTTCATATGCAGTCTTCTTGAAGAATTTGTAAGATATACTCTGTTGATGATGTGGCACGCGGTATCAATTGCATCAATCCAAAAACGATGAGGTGTTTTGTATTCATCAAGCATAGTGCGAGCCATTTCAGCGAGGGTTCTGTTCTTACGCTCCACGATGCCATTCTGCTGAGGAGTATAAGGAGCAGAATAACTCATGAGTATACCAAGTTCATCAAGATAGCCATCAAGACCGGAATTCTTGAACTCGGTCCCATTGTCAGTTCTGATGTGCTTGATCTTCACACCAAAGTTGGTTGAAGCCCTCGAGGAAAATTGTTTGAAGATTTCCTGCACTTCATGTTTGTAAGTGACAATGTGTACCCATGTGTAACGAGAATAGTCATCAACATAACAAAGCCATATAGAGATGCATCATTTGAAACAGCAGAATAATGATTTGGACCGAAAGATCCATGTGAAGCAATTCAAATGGTCGAGTGTGGTCATGATAGTCTTCGCTGGATGCTTGGCCTTTGTCATCTTTCCTGCTTCCAACTTAATGCCATGTAAGTGCACTAGTGCCCCTTAGTGATTTTGGTGTATTGAAGACTTATAGGTTAAGGACTAATGCGTTTGTGAGTGTACACAGGTCTATAAGTCTATGAGGAGTTTGATATTTACAGAGAAAGTCGACCCCTAAAAATGAAGTTCTTCAACTGAAGACTTTGATATTCTGAAG
This sequence comes from Triticum aestivum, assembly GCF_018294505.1. Lineage (NCBI taxonomy): Eukaryota > Viridiplantae > Streptophyta > Magnoliopsida > Poales > Poaceae > Triticum > Triticum aestivum. Next base: position 316,316,804 of record NC_057804.1, on the reverse strand, counting down.
ACTTTCTGAAGACTTTGAAAGTGAAGAAATTGGTGTGACCTTGAAGACTTGGTATTCATTTGTGGAACATGAAGCGTGAAGACTTTTGTTTTCGTAGTTTCATTTTCTCTTTCTTGAGTCATAGGAAACACCGTACTGTTAAAGGGGGTCGAGGAAATACTAAGGAAAAATTTCCATGTGATGCTCAACTCAAAATCCTACACCTACCAATCCCTTCGAGTGAAGCCTTTGGAAATCTCATACAGTTCAGTCACTTTCTTCAGTGACAGAGACGAAGTTCTTCTGGTCGCTGATGAATTTGTTCTGACTGAGGAGTTAGGAATTCGCCAGTGCGAATTACCTACACAGTGAGGAACATGATAGCCCTGAGGAATTTGAGAGTCAAATTTCCGACCGTTGCTGTGCTGCGCGCCAGCTGTCCCAAAATATCTTATCCACCTAACGGTCATATCATTGAGGGGCATTTATGTCTTATCATGTCGGGCTGCTCCCTAGGCTATAAATAGCCGCCCCCTACAACCACTAGCTGGTTGGCTGCTCCGAGAGAACTTGACACTTGTCATTTGAGAGCAACCCATCCTCCGAGGACTTTGAGCGAAAATCATCAAGTGAGGAAAACCCAAACCAAACCCCTACAAACCCAAAGTGATTGAGCATCACTGAAGAAATTGATCCTGCGTGGATCCGACGCTTGTTACCTTTGAAGACTGTGCTTCTTCCAGACGGTTAGGCGTCAAGGTCTAGAGCATCCAAGAGGAATTGTGGATCGCCGAGTGACCAAGTCTGTGAAGGTTTGGAAGTCGCCTGAAGACTTACCACGAGTGATTGGACGAGGTCTGTGTGACCTTAGTTCAAGGAGAATACGGTGAGGACTGGGTGTCCTGAGCTGCGTGCTCAGCGACTGGGTGTCCGGGACTGTGTGTCCTCGAGTTTAAATACTCAGCCGCTCCAACCAGACGTACAACTGAGACAGCAGTTGGAACTGGTCTACCAAATCATTGTCTTCACCAACCTAACTGGTTCTATTTCCTCAACCCTTTCATTTCCTCATTACTGTGTTGAGTGTTTGTTCATATCTGTGTTTGAAGACTTTGACTGAAGACTTTCTCAATTTCCTCAGTTCAATTTCTTCAGTCTGTTTGTCTTCATCTTGTGTTATCCTGTGATTACGCTTTCTGTACTCTGTGCTAGTCTTCATTTCATCATGATGACCATGCTTGTATTCTGTTATGCTTACTTCTGAGTACTTATTCCGCTGCTAATAGTTCTTCGCTAAGGAATTTCCTCACCGGCAAATTCCTCAGTGAAGAATTCATAAAAATCGCCTATTCACCCCCCCTCTAGTCGACATAACGCACTTTCAATTGGTATCAGAGCAAGGTACTCCCTTGTTCTGTGTGATTTTGGTTTAACCGCCTGGAGTTTTAGTTATGTCGACCGCAGGTATGAAGAAAGTGACATGCCCTATCTTTGACGGTCATGATTATCCCAAGTGGAAGGCCATGATGAGGAAGCGCCTCATGGCAATGAACAGCGAGCTGTGGACCGTCACTGAGATTGGTCTTACTGATCTATGCAAGATGGCGGACGCTGATGATATTCGCAAGTACACTCGACTTGACATCTTGGCGAAGGATATCATCTGTTCCTGCCTATCCAGAGATGAATTCAGGCGCATTATGCATCTTTGCAATGCGAAGCTTATCTGGGACCGGATCTCCGATGTCTATGAGGGTCATCGAACCCGTCATGATCCCTGGTTTGAGGACTTCAAGGAATCTCTCAAAACGATGACTTTCGAGCCAGAATCATCATCTTCTGCATCATGTCTCATGGCAAAGGGTGACGAGGTAACCGAATGCTCCTCATCCGAGTTTGTGACGATGAATCTGATGATGATGGATCTGATGATGATATTGAATCTAGTTATACCAAACTTGTTTGCATTGCCACTAAACAACAAATGGCTTTGGAACAGTTCAAAACATGCTAGACAAAAGTGATGATATGTTGGGTGAAGAAATGGATCGCACTAAAGCCCTGACTGAAAATCTTCAGAGACTTCAGTCTAGGTTTGATAACCTTCAAAGTCATCATAACACTCTCTTATCTGATCATGAGAAACTTTCTTATGAATTTCTTCAAAGAAAGCAAGATCTTGAGAAGCTAAGAGTGAGTTATGAAGATCTTCAGAAGGAGCGCGATTCATTACTTGCTCAACAAATCAGCGCTTCTCAGGAAGAATTTGTTCCTCCATGCTTAAAGTGCATTGAACGTGAATCTGCTAATTCTTCACCTGAATGTTCAAATGCTTCAACTGTTACAAATTCTTCACCTGCCTCTGCTATCACTAATTCCTCATCTGAGGACATTGCTAGTATCACTGACGATGCAGGGCTGAAGGAACTGTACACTGACAGGCATGTACAAAAGCCTCAAAGGGCATCAGATTCTTTGTGATGTGCTCAAAAAGCAGATCCTCAACAGAAACCCTAGGAAAGAGGGTATTGCCTTTGAGAGGAAACTTAATGCTGATGGGAACATATTGGAAGCCTGAGCAGTACCCCAAAACCTCATGGGTTGCTGCAAAGGGACCTCCAGTTGATCCATCCATGTTATCTGGCTTTACATGTGAATCTCCTCATTCTTCTGATGAGTCATTTGACTCCAACTATAAACTGTTCAAAAATCAGAATGGTGAAGTATTTGCTAGATATGTTGGGACTAACTGCAGGAACGGTTCCCCTATGAAGAAAATCTGGGTTCCCAAAAGTTATGTTGAAAGTCTTCAGGTGAATGTCCTCATGACACCACCTGTGAAGAATAGGAACCCCAGAACAAACTCTTCATATGGACCTAATTCTTCATATGGATCCAAGTCCTCATATGGACCAAATTCCTCACGTGGATCAAATTCCTCAAATGGATCAAAGTCCTCATATGATTATCATCGTGCTAACAACTCTGTTTCGCAGGGTAGAGCTAAGGGCTACGAATATGCACATTATTCTTCAAATCATTATGTTCATAAGTCCTCGAAGAATTTCTCTGCTTATTCATATGCTTACCCTAACCCCTCTTATGTGAAACGAAATGGTTTGGCTTCTATGCCACCATTCTCGTATGGTGCTCGCAGAGTGATGAACTCTTTGCCACCCCTTCAGATGTGGGTGGTGAAGAAAAAGAACTAATCTCTTCTGCAGGGTCAGGTCTCCAGACGTGCCTTAACGTCTGAAGAATTTGCTGGGGACCTGACAAAATTGCCTGAAAGGACGCAGGCTAACCATGATGAAATGAACTTTCATTTCACACGTCCTCCTACTGCTATATCTGTTTACCGCTTGATGAAATTCATCTGATGAACTTGATATCATATTCTTCACTGATGAAGCATATGAGATTGTAAGTTACACTAATTCATCTGCAGGATGATCAACCCAAAACCACTGAATGGGTCCTCGATAGTGGATGTACAAATCACATGACTGGTGACAAGAATCTTTTGATGGATGCTCCCTTATCACCGTCACATCTGAAGCATATCATCTTTGCTGACAAAGGCAAAAGTCAGGTATTGGGTCTTGGTAAGGTTGCGATCTCTAAGGATAAACACATGGACAAAGTCATGCTTGTTGAGTCCTTAGGATACAACCTCATGTCAGTCTCAATGCTTTGTGATCTTGATATGGTTGTTGTCTTTGGCAAGTATCGCTGTGTTGTGATTATGGAAGCTGACAATTCCAAAGTCTTCGAAGGCTTTAGGAGAGGAGATTTGTATATTGTTGATTTCTCTACAGGACCACAACCAGCCGTGTGTCTACTTGCAAAAGCTTCAGAAGGCTGGCTATGGCATCGACGACTTGGTCACGCAGGCATGAGGAATTTGCACACGCTTGCGAAGAAGAAGCATGTCATTGGCATTGAGAATGTCAAATTCCTCAAGGATCACTTATGCGGAGCCTGTGAAGCTGGAAAAATGACCAAGGCCAAGCATCCAGCGAAGACTATCATGACCACTACTCGTCCATTCGAATTGCTTCACATGGACCTCTTCGGACCTAATCATTACTCAGCAGTCACTAATGCTGCATCTCTATATGGTTTTGTCATTGTTGATGATTACTCTCGATATACATGGGTACACATTGTTACTTACAAACATGAAGTGCAGGAAGTCTTCAAACGATTTTCCTCGAGGGCTTCAACCAACTTTGGTGTGAAGATCAAGCACATCAGAAGTGACAATGGAACTGAGTTCAAGAATTCCGGTCTTGATGACTATCTTGATGAACTTGGTATTACTCATGAGTTATCTGCTCCTTATACTCCTCAGCAAAATGGCGTCGTGGAGCGCAAGAACAGAACTCTTGTTGAGATGGCTCGCACTATGCTTGATGAATACAAAACGCCTGATCGTTTTTGGATTGATGCAATTGATACTGCGTGCCACATCATCAACAGAGTATATCTTCACAAATTCTTCAAGAAGACGGCCTATGAACTCCTCACTGACAAGAAACCCAATGTGAGTTATTTCAAAGTCTTCGGTGCTAAATGTTGGATTAGAGATCCTCACCACAATTCTAAAATTTGCACCGAAAGCACATGAAGGTTTTATGCTTGGTTACGGAAAGGACTCGCACACCTACAGAGTCTTCAACATTGTTCTTCACAAGATTGTTGAAACTGTAGATGTGCGGTTCGATGAAACTAATGGCTCGCAAAGAGAGCACCTACCTTCTGTGTTAGATGAACCAGCACCTGAGGATTCTATCAAGTTCAAGGCAACTGAGGATGTCATTCCTACTGAAGAATTAGCTGAAGAATTCATTCCAGTACGCGAAGAACATCGAGCTGATGCACCTGAAGACCAATGGTGCTGAGGAAAATGATCAAATACCTCGACGTCAACCAGCTCATCCTCGCGTTGCAAAAGAAGTACAAGTTGACAAGATCATCGATGACATTGAAGCGCCAGGTCCTCTCACACGCTCAAAAGCTTCACATTTATCTAACTTTTGTGGGCACTATGCTTTTGTCTCTATCACAGAGCCCACTAAGGTAGATGAAGCATTTTTGGAGCCGGAGTGGATTCAGGCTATGCAAGAAGAATTACATCAGTTCGAGCTCAACAATGTCTGGGAACTGGTCAAACGCCCAGATCCTCACAAGCATAATATCATTGGCACAAAGTGGATCTACCGCAACAAGCAAGATGAAAATGGCCTTGTGGTAAGGAATAAGGCACGACTGGTAGCTCAAGGCTACACACAGGTTGAAGGAATTGATTTCGATGAAACTTTTGCACCTGTTGCTAGACTTGAGGCTATTCGCATATTACTTGCTTATGCTAATCATCATGATATCATCTTATATCAAATGGATGTGAAAAGTGCATTCCTCAATGGTAAGCTTGAGGAAGAAGTATATGTTGCTCAACCCCCAGGTTTTGAAGATCCAAAGAATCCTGACAAAGTCTTCAAACTTAATAAGGCCCTCTATGGCCTCAAGCAAGCCCCTCGGGCGTGGTATGATACATTGAAGGAATTCTTCGTGAAGAATGGCTTCACACCCGGTTCACTCGACCCTACTCTCTTTACTAAATCTTATGATGGTGAACTGTTTGTGTGCCAAATATATGTTGATGATATTATCTTTGGCTGTACTGACCAACGTTATAGTGATGAATTTGCCTATATGATGAGTGAAGAATATCAAATGTCTATGATGGGAGAGTTGAAATTCTTCTTAGGTCTTCAAATTCGTCAACAGCGCAATGGCATATTCATATCTCAGGAGAAATACCTCAAAGATGTACTGAGGAAATTCGGCATGCAAGATTGCAAAGGCGTCAAAATTCCTATGCCCACAAAAGGCCATCTATGCACTGATGAAAATGGTATTGACTTCGATCACAAGGTATACCGCTCCATGATTGGTTCTTTATTGTACTTATGTGCATCTAGGCCAGATATAATGCTTAGTGTTTGCATGTGTGCCCGATTTCAAGCTGCACCGAAGGAATCACACCATAAGGCTGTGAAGCATATTCTTCGATATCTAGCTCACACACCAACACTAGGATTATGGTACCCCAAGGGCTCTGCTTTTGATCTCATTGGATATTCTGACTCTGACTATGCTGGTGATCGTGTGGACCGCAAGTCAACTTCTGGCACTTGTCATTTCCTCGGACGATCTTTGGTCTGTTGGTCCTCGAAGAAACAGAACTGCGTATCACTGTCTACTGCGGAAGCTGAATACATTGCTGCTGGCTCTTGCTGTGCTCAACTGCTTTGGATGAAGCAAACACTCAAGGACTATGGCGTCAACGTGAAGAATGTGCCTCTCCTCTGCGACAATGAGAGTGCCATCAAGATTGCTCACAACCCAGTTCAGCACTCGAAGACAAAGCACATTCAGATTCGTCATCATTTTCTTCGTGATCATGTGTTGAAGGGCGACATCTCCATCGAGCACGTGAAGACTGAAGAACAGCTAGCTGATATCTTCACTAAGCCCTTGGATGAGAAGAGATTTAGCAAGTTGCGGTGTGAGCTAAATATCTTAGAATCTTCGAATGTTCTTTGAAAAGGACACACATCCTAACACTTATGCAAAATTGATGACTTAGATGTGCAACACATGAAGAAACGTTTTTCTTCAATCAATGAAGAATAACACTCTAAGTGTGAAGAAATTAATGAAGAATTTGATTCTCAGAACCCTACGACAATTGTACGCGGTGTCTGAAATCATCATTCTTATACGGTGGGTCACGCCACCACAAAAAGTTGAAAATCTTCAATTTGAGTTTTTCCTCAGTTTTGAAATTCTTCAGTTTTTCAAATTCTTCAACTTTCAAAATCTTCACTGTTTCCTTCGTTTTTCTTCATTGGCTATATATATATATATATGAGTTTATGTCCTCTACAGCATTCACTTATAGCTATTTCTTCAAGTTGCTTTTTCTGCTAAGTGAATGTGATCGGACCCTTCCCCCTCTATGCTATACTCAACCCAATCTATTCACAAATTCTTCATGTGCGTTCTATTTGAAACTCGTTCAAAGTCTTCACTGTGTCCTTGGCAGCTGAAGAAATTGCGAATGAAACTTTAAAACAAATCTTATCCAAATTTTACGTTTTGCCGCACAAAATGTTCCGCATCCCACGATGCATTATTCTATTCACCCACGATCGTACACAATCTCCACTACACAGTACGTGGGTGACACATGTCGCGTGAAGGAGAAAGGGCAGGGGCACGTTCATCCCAAATCTTCGGGCGAACAATTTTTCACCGTGTCTATAAATACCCCTCTCCCCTTCCTCACTTCAGTTACTCCGCTCGACCTCTCTCTCCCGCTCGAGCTCCTAAAACCCTAGCGCCACCGCTACTCCATCGTCGCCGGTAAGGAAGAGCTTCGCTGCCTCGACCTCATCGCCGCCGTACTCACGCCGACCGTGGAAATCTTCACTCCGCCGCCGCCGTAGCTGTCTTCCTCCGCCGAGTTAGGGCAAGGAAGATCTAACCTGACGAACTTCCCATCTGTTCTTCTCAGTTTGTCGTGTTCTTCACTTTGGGTAATTAAAAGTTACTTTTATTACTCACTTTGATTCTCAAACTTTCCTGAAAATCTTCAAAGGTGTTTATTCTTCAAATCTTCACATATATGAACACCTCAAACAAACTATGCTCTTGATTTGTTTCTCTAAGCAATGATTTTCCTCAAGATTCCTCAATTGTGTGGATCTCGATCTATACAACTCTGGAACCTAAGACAAAGAATGCTTAGTGAAATTCCTCAAGGTTCATCTGGTCAAATTCCTCAAAACTTGTTCTTTTCAAAAACCTTCTCAGAACGCATATGACCTCTCCAAATTCCTCGCATCTAAACTCTGTTCACAGGTACTCATGTCTGCTGCTGAATCACTAGGTTCTCATCAACTTAACTCATTTGCAGCGTTCCTCGAAGAAAAACTGCATACTTCTTCAGAGAACTCAATTGTTCAAATTCCTCAACTGAAGAATATGGCAGACGGTAAGAAGCCACAGAAAGGAGGAAAGAAACCTGAAGTTATGACTGCGTTTGAAATCCCTGAGGAAATTTATGCTGACTATTGCACACCTGATGAAGCAAAATTTGGCAAAGAAAACAAAAATCAGCGCAAGGTGCGCATTCAGAAGATTGAACGGAGATGGGCAAGGGAATGGAGGGAATACAGATATGTGACTCCAAAGTACATGAAGAAATTCGCCCTCAATCCTCCATGCCCAAGAGCTCCATTGGCACCTGGCCAAGTAGCTGACCCCACAAGCATCAAACGTGGTGAGGACTTTCCTGAAGAATGGGCTAAGCGCCAAGCCAAATTGGCAAGACAGGCCAAGGAGGCAGTGAAGAAATACAATGAGGATTCTGCCACTACTACTGCTACTGAGGCCTCGGTCAAACCGAGGAAATCCATGCCAAAGAAGCCTGCTCGTAAGCCAAGTGCTTCACCAACAGCGCCCTCACGGCCAAGTTCCTCAGCAGCGCCCTCACGGCAAATTCCTCACACTGCTCCTGCTCCACCCAAGTCCTCAGCAGTTCCGACAAAGTCCTTAGCTCCTGTGCATTTGACTACATGTCAAAGGACTGCTGGTTTCTCGATTGCCTCTGGTGTCTCAGCAAGTTCCTCAGCTGGCCCGACTCTGCTGAAGACCAAAGCAACAGCTGGACGAGGTCCTCGGCCAAGTCCAAAGAAGAAACAGGTCACATTCCATGTGCCATCTGATGATGAAGCTTCTGATGATGAACTCGCAGAAATCATCAGAGACAGACAGGTGAAGGCCGCTACAGCCAAAGGCACATCTGTGCCACTGCTGTTGGATCCGAGGAAAATCCTCGATTATATTGATCTCTGGAACAAGGATCCAAACACCCCCATGCCTGATTTTCATCTGACCGCTGGTCAAAATCACATGCTGACCCATTTCATCACTGAAGAGAAATGGAAGTTTGAAAAGGCAAGAGAGATCAAGAAAGCTCAATACAGAAAGGAGAAGTTCCTGAAGAAAAACGTTGTCAAAATGACACCTGAAGAACTTCTCAAGGTCCAGACTGAAATTCAAGACCTCAGCAAAAACTTCGATGCTTATTATGCTGATTGGCAAGGGGCCAAAGTCAGATTCGTCAACCTGACGAAGAAATTCACCAAAGTTGCAGCCCCAACGCAACATGAAATTCCTCAGGCTGAAGTCTCAGCTCAGCCGACTGAAGAACATGCCAGCACCGCTGATGAAGTTCAGGCTGCTGATGAAAATGCTAGTTCTAGGGCTGATGATCCCATTCCAGCTGCTGAAGAAATTGCCAGGGCATCCACTAGTGGTGCGCCTGAAGAAACTGAAGAAGTCAGGGCAACTGCATGAGTTGCGCCTGAAGAAATTCAACCAGATTCCTCAGCTCCTCTTGCGCCTACACCAACTCCAATTCTTCCATGTGCATTTGATGTGAAGAAAACCAAGGCTAAAGAGCGAGCTGCAGTGAAGAAAAGGAAGGCATCAGCTGTGTCAAATTCTTCGGCTGCGAAGAAAATGAAGCCAATGACCAGCTCACTTGAAAATCCAATTGATGTTGTTCCAATTTCCTCCATGCCATCAAAGGACTTGTTCCTTTTGGAGAAGACTATGAGATCCCATCGGATCTGATGAAGAACATCATTCTGCTGCTTCGTCAGAGCAGATTGATGAAGAAATTGAAGTGGACGCAATCCCTTCAACGCCAGTCATTTCCTCACCTATGCCTCAGTTCACAGCTGAAGAGGCTGGTGTTGAGGAAATTGAAGATGAAGATGTGGATATAGGATGCACCACACCTGTGATGAATGATGACTTTTGGGAAAGTCAGCATCCCAATACTCCTCTCTTCACCCCGCTCCAACAGATTCCTCAGTCCCCTGCACCAACAGTTCAAATGGGCTCTGAAGAAACTCATCCCACTCTCTTGTGCATGAAGAAATTCCAGCCACTAGTGCTGATGAACCTGCTGCTGCTGATCCTCAGACTGCACCTATTGAGGAACAAGAAATTCCTCAGCCTGAAGAACCTGAGCTCGCGATTCCTGAGGTAGTAATGCAACTCACTGACACCCCTCTGCCAAAGCAAAAGAATCCGTTCTCAAGCAAACAGAAGTTCAAGGCTGAAGATTTCTTTGCCGAGCATGTATTCTTCACTGATTATAATCCATATGATTCTGCTCGCATAAGGAAGAGGCGTTTCTGGACTGCCAGCCAAGCCAATTTCTATTCCTCAGTGCTTTTCAACAAAGACAAAGTCTTCGATCATGCACATATTCCTCATGTGGACATGGAGTCTCTGCCCGGCTTTGAGCCAGTCCTCAGTGTTCTTCACGACGCAGGACTTCTGAATTTCTGCATTGATATCTGTGACTGGAATGAAGAACTCATTCTTCAATTCTATGCAACCCTGCACATCACCGGAGACGCTGAAGACGTGAACTCATGGGTATTAGACTGGATGTCTGAAAATACTCACTACAAGGCACCTGCAACTGAATTGCTTCGTGCTCTACCACTCAGTCCTCCACTTGATGATGCTCGTTGTATCTACAACGAACCAGAACTTTCAAATCACTATATGCAAGTGCTGATGAAGCCTTTGAAGCCAAGGCAGGCCCCAAGAACCAAATTCCTCGTCAAGGAATTACTCTATGTGCCTCGGACTGTCTATCGAATTCTGACGAAGACAATGAGTCCTATCAAAGGCCACGACTCAAATGATGAAGAAGTCGTTGGCATCATGAAGAATATGCTTTTCAACATCATTCATGGCGTTCCCGTCAACTTCCATGATTTCTTCATGAGGACTCTGGCCAATATTGCTATGTCACCATTCGAGCTGAAGCCCTATGCTCCTTGGATTATGAGATTCATCAGGGCAAGATCTTCACTGAATTACAAAGCTGACACTCTGAACCACGGTAGCTACTTGCCTCCCATTGAAGTCCTCAAACGGACAGTTTCATCAGCTGATGATAAAGGCAAGGCCGCTGCTGTGATCGATGAAGGCATTCGTCCATTGGATGCTCAATTTCGCAAGGCTGCATCTTACTCTACCAATGACGATTCTGCCACACATGACTCTGCCGCCAATACCTCAGCCAAGCAAAATCCTCAAGCCACAGCACCCAGGGTGATGACTGACCGTGAGTTACTCCTCAGTCTTCATCAGAAGGTTGATCGCAATCATAAATGGGTCAAGCGTCAGTTTGGTTCAATTCTTCACAACATGACCTCAACACACAATGCAGTGAAGAAGAACCAATACTACCTCCATGAAACCTTCAACCGTACCTGGGTTGTGCTCTCTCATGTCTACAACGCTGCTGATCTGAAGACTATGGGTCTCAAGGAAGAATTTGACTGGTCTGCACCTCCACCGAAGAAATTCAAGAAGGTCAAAGTTCCTTCCTTGGTGGCCAGCTCTTATTCTTCATCGCGTGACACTGATGAGTATGAAGATTTGGACGACACTGCGGCAGGCCCTGCTACAACAAACAACCCCGACAACGCTGGCGCTCCTCCATCGACTTGAAATTCTTCAGGGGCGTTAGTCCTCAGTTTCAATCCTTTTGGTCATTTGATGACAAAGGGGGAGAAATCTGAGTTAGTCTTCAAGCGGGTCTATATTAAGGGCATTTTTTTTAAGTTACAACTCTCGTTCTTCTGAAACTTTTATTTGGATCGAGTTGTAATCTTAAACCCGATGGTGCGCTGATACTTTTGTTGCATTATGCTCTGCATGCTTATTCCTCGTTAATGACATTGCACGCATGCTGAATCTCATCAGGCACCATATTTCATCATGCATTTCAAATTCTTCATATTATATATCAAATGCGTGTATGAATTACAAGATATAGGGGGAGATCTCCATGATTCAACTCTTCAAATGTGCATTGCCTCAAAAGCAAATTCCTCACTATGCACATCTTCAGGGGGAGTTCTACTATATCTTGTAATCAAATTCCTCAATATCAGTGTATACACTTCATATGTTTATCCCCGTTGAAAACTTAACCTATGTTGTCATCAATCACCAAAAAGGGGGAGATTGTAAGTGCATCTAGTGCCCCTTAGTGATTTTGGTGTATTGAAGACTTATAGGTTAAGGGACTAATGCGTTTGTGAGTGTACACAGGTCTATAAGTCTATGAGGAGTTTGATATTTACAGAGAAAGTCGACCCCTAAAAATGAAGTTCTTCAACTGAAGACTTTGATATTCTGAAGACTTTCTGAAGACTTTGAAAGTGAAGAAATTGGTGTGACCTTGAAGACTTGGTATTCATTTGTGGAACATGAAGCGTGAAGACTTTTGTTTTCGTAGTTTCATTTTCTCTTTCTTGAGTCATAGGAAACACCGTACTGTTAAAGGGGGTCGAGGAAATACTAAGGAAAAATTTCCATGTGATGCTCAACTCAAAATCCTACACCTACCAATCCCTTCGAGTGAAGCCTTTGGAAATCTCATACAGTTCAGTCACTTTCTTCAGTGACAGAGACGAAGTTCTTCTGGTCGCTGATGAATTTGTTCTGACTGAGGAGTTAGGAATTCGCCAGTGCGAATTACCTACACAGTGAGGAACATGATAGCCCTGAGGAATTTGAGAGTCAAATTTCCGACCGTTGCTGTGCTGCGCGCCAGCTGTCCCAAAATATCTTATCCACCTAACGGTCATATCATTGAAGGGCATTTATGTCTTATCATGTCGGGCTGCTCCCTAGGCTATAAATAGCCGCCCCCTACAACCACTAGCTGGTTGGCTGCTCCGAGAGAACTTGACACTTGTCATTTGAGAGCAACCCATCCTCCGAGGACTTTGAGCGAAAATCATCAAGTGAGGAAAATCCCAAAACCCAAACACCTACAAACCCAAAGTGATTGAGCATCACTGAAGAAATTGATCCTGCGTGGATCCGACGCTTGTTACCTTTGAAGACTGTGCTTCTTCCAGACGGTTAGGCGTCAAGGTCTAGAGCATCCAAGAGGAATTGTGGATCGCCGAGTGACCAAGTCTGTGAAGGTTTGGAAGTCGCCTGAAGACTTACCACGAGTGATTGGACGAGGATCTGTGTGATCTTAGTTCAAGGAGAATACGGTGAGGACTGGGTGTCCTGAGCTGCGTGCTCAGAGACTGGGTGTCCGGGACTGCGTGTCCTCGAGTTTAAATACTCAGCCGCTCCAACCAGACGTACAACTGAGACAGCAGTTGGAACTGGTCTACCAAATCATTGTCTTCACCAACCTAACTGGTTCTATTTCCTCAACCCTTTCATTTCCTCATTACTGTGTTGAGTGTTTGTTCATATCTATGTTTGAAGACTTTGACTGAAGACTTTCTCAATTTCCTCAGTTCAATTTCTTCAGTTTGTTTGTTTTCATCTTGTGTTATCCTGTGATTACGCTTTCTGTACTCTATGCTAGTCTTCATTTCATCATGATGACCATGCTTGTATTCTGTCATACTTACTTCTGAGTACTTATTCCGCTGCTAATAGTTCTTCGCTAAGGAATTTCCTCACCGGCAAATTCCTCAGTGAAGAATTCATAAAAATCGCCTATTCACCCCCCTCTAGTCGACATAACGCACTTTCATTACCAAGACCAAATACCTGACTTTTGCCTTTGTCAGCAAAGATGATATGCTTCAGATGTGATGGTGATAAGGGAGCATCCATCAAAAGATTCTTGTCACCAATCATGTGATTTGTACATCCACTATCGAGGACCCACTCAGTGGTTTTGGTTTGATCATCCTGCAGATGAATTAGTACAACTTACGATCTCATATACTTCATCAGTGAAGAATATGATATCAAGTTCATCAGATGAATTTCATCAGCCAGTATAACAGATAAGCAGTATGAGGACGTGTGAAATGAAAGTTCATTTCATCATGATTCGCCTGCGTCCTTTCAGGCAATTTTGTCAGGTCCCCAACAAATTCTTCAGACGTTAAGGCACGTCTGGAGACCTGACCCTGCAGAAGAGATCAGTACTTTTTCTTCACCACCCACATCTGAAGGGGTGGCAAAGAGTTCATCACTCTGCGAGCACCATACGAGAATGGTGGCATAGAAGCCAAACCATTTCGTTTCACATAAGAGGGGTTAGGGTAAGCATATGAATAAGCAGAGAAATTCTTCGAGGACTTACGAACATAATGGTTTGAAGAATAATGCACATATTCATAGCCCTTAGCTCTACCCTGCGAAACAGAGTTGTTAGCACGATGATAATCATATGAGGACTTTGATCCATTTGAGGAATTTGATCCATATGAAGAATTTGATCTGGGGTTCATGTTCTTCACTGGCGGTGTCATGAGGACATTCACCTGAAGACTTTCAAGGCACTTCTTGGGAACCCAGATTTTCTTCATGGGATAACCGTTCCTGCAGTTAGTGCCAACATATCTAGCAAATACTTCACCATTCTGATTTTTGAACAGTTTATAGTTGGAGTCAAATGACTCATCAGAAGGATGAGGAGATTCACATGTAAAGCCAGATAAGTTAGATGGATCAACTGGAGGTCCCTTTGCAGCCATGAGGTTTTGGGGTACTGCTCAGGCTTCCAATATGTTCCATCAGCATTAAGTTTCCTCTCAAAGGCAATACCCTCTTTCCTAGGGTTTCTGTTGAGGATCTGCTTTTTGAGCATATCACAAAGAATTTGATGCCCTTTGAGGCTTTTGTACATGCCTGTCGTGTACAATTCCTTCAGCCCTGCATCGTCAGTGATACTAGCAATGTCCTCAGATGAGGAATTAGTTATAGCAGAGGCAGGTGAAGAATTTGTAACAGTTGAAGCATTTGAACATTCAGGTGAAGAATTAGCAGATTCACGTTCAATGCACTTTAAGCATGGAGGAACAAATTCTTCCTGAGAAGCGCTGATTTGTTGAGCTAGTAATGAATCGCGCTCCTTCTGAAGATCTTCATAACTCACTCTTAACTTCTCAAGATCTTGCTTTCTTTGAAGAAATTCATAAGAAAGTTTCTCATGATCAGATAAGAGAGTGTTATGATGACCTTGAAGGTTATAAAACCTAGACTGAAGTCTCTGAAGATTTTCAGTCAGGGCTTTAGTGCGATCCATTTCTTCACCCAACATATCATCACTTTTGTCTAGCATGTTTTGAACCTTTTCCAAAGCCGTTTGTTGTTTTACAGCAATCTTAGCAAGTTTAGAGTAGCTGGGCTTGAGATCCTCATCAGATTCATTTTCACTAGATTCAGAGGAGGTGTATTTGAGTACCTTTGCACCTTTTGCCATGAAGCAATAGGTGGGAGCGTAGTCATCATTATCTTCATCAGGCTTGTCGGTGGGGTCAGTTTCTTCAGTGTTGAAGATGGACTTGCTAACGAAGGCAGTAGCGAAGGCCAGACTCGCCACACCAGATTCGGATTCTTCAGACGCCTCCTCTTCCTCATGTTCCTCAGATTCAGCTTCAGAGTCCATTTCCTTGGCAATGAATGCCCGAGCCTTCTTGGAGCTGCTCTTCTTGTGAGATGAAGACTTCAAGGATTTTGATGACGAAGATTTTGACGATTTCTTCTTCTTCTTCGCATCATCAGAACTATAATCCTTGTATTTCTTCTTCTTCAATTCCTTTTCCCACTGAGGACAATCTTGAATATAATGACCAGGTTTCTTGCATTTGTGGCACAGCCTTCTCTTATAGTCACTTGATGAGGAATCACTGCTTCTTGAGGATTTTCCAAAGCGACCACGTCTTGAGAACTTCTGGAATTTCTTCACGAGCAGTGCTAGCTCCTGGCTCAATTCTTCAGGATCACCAAGGCTACTACCAGAATCCTCACATTCAGACTCAGACACAACCTTGGCCTTCAGGGCACGTGGTTTGCCATAGCTCGAACCATAGAGATCTCTCTTTTCAGCAAGCTGGAACTCATGAGTATTTAGCCTTTCGAGGATATCGGCAGGATCAAGAGACTTGTAGTCAGCCCGTTCTTGTATCATCAGACCCAGAGTATCAAATGAGGAATCAAGCGATCTCAACAGTTTCTTTACCACCTCATGGTCAGTGATGTCAGTGGCACCGAGGGCTTGAAGCTCATTTGAGATGTCAGTGAGGCGATCAAAGGGTTGTTGGACATTTTCATTGTCGAGTCTTTTGAAGCGGTTGAAGAGATTCTGAAGAACATCAACTCGACAGTCACACTGAGTTGAGACTCCTTCATTCACTTTGGACAGCCTATCCCAGATAAGCTTAGCAGTTTCCAATGCACTCACTCTTCCATACTGTCCTTTACTCAGATGGCAACATATGATATTCTTCGCTTGAGAATCGAGTTGCTTGAATCTCTTCACATCAGTAGCGTTCAGTGAGGGTGAGACAGAGGGAACACCATTTTCCACAACATACCAGAGATCGTTGTCAATTGCCTCGAGATGCATTCGCATCTTGTTTTTTCCAGTAGGGGTAGTCTGTCCCATCAAAGGTAGGACACCCAGCCGAGACCTTGATCATACCTGTGGTCGACATAACTAAAACTCCAGGCGGTTAAACCAAAATCACACAGAACAAGGGAGTACCTTGCTCTGATACCAATTGAAAGTGTGTTATGTCGACTAGAGGGGGGTGAATAGGCGATTTTTATGAATTCTTCACTGGAATTTGCCGGTGAGGGAATTCCTTAGCGAAGAACTATTAGCAGCGGAATAAGTACTCAGAAGTAAGCATAACAGAATACAAGCATGGTCATCATGATGAAATGAAGACTAGCACAGAGTACAGAAAGCGTAATCACAGGATAACACAAGATGAAGACAAACAGACTGAAGAAATTGAACTGAGGAAATTGAGAAAGTCTTCAGTCAAAGTCTTCAAACACAGATATGAACAAACACTCAACACAGTAATGAGGAAATGAAAGGGTTGAGGAAATAGAACCAGTAGGTTGGTGAAGACAATGATTTGGTAGACCAGTTCCAACTGTTGTCTCAGTTGTACGTCTGGTTGGAGCGGCTGAGTATTTAAACTCGAGGACACACAGTCCCGGACACCCAGTCGCTGAGCACGCAGCTCAGGACACCCAGTCCTCACCGTATTCTCCTTGAACTAAGGTCACGCAGACCTCGTCCAATCACTCGTGGTAAGTCTTCAGGCGACTTCCAAACCTTCACAGACTTGGTCACTCGGCGATCCACAATTCCTCTTGGATGCTCTAGACCTTGACGCCTAACCGTCTGGAAGAAGCACAGTCTTCAAAGGTAACAAGCGTCGGATCCACGCAGGATCAATTTCTTCAGTGATGCTCAATCACTTTGGGTTTGTAGGGGTTTGGTTTTGGGTTTTCCTCACTCGATGATTTTCGCTCAAAGTCCTCGGAGGATGGGTTGCTCTCAAATGACAAGTGTCAAGTTCTCTCGGAGCAGCCAACCAGCTAGTGGTTGTAGGGGGCGGCTATTTATAGCCTAGGGAGCAGCCCGACATGATAAGACATAAATGCCCCTCAATGATATGACCGTTAGGTGGATAAGATATTTTGGGACAGCTGGCGCGCAGCACAGCAACGGTCGGAAATTTGACTCTCAAATTCCTCAGGGCTATCATGTTCCTCACTGTGTAGGTAATTCGCACTGGCGAATTCCTAACTCCTCAGTCAGAACAAATTCATCAGCGACCAGAAGAACTTCGTCTCTGTCACTGAAGAAAGTGACTGAACTGTATGAGATTTCCAAAGGCTTCACTCGAAGGGATTGGTAGGTGTAGGATTTTGAGTTGAGCATCACATGGAAATTTTTCCTTAGTATTTCCTCGACCCCCTTTAACAGTACGGTGTTTCCTATGACTCAAGAAAGAGAAAATGAAACTACAAAACAAAAGTCTTCGCGCTTCATGTTCCACAAATGAATACCAAGTCTTCAAGGTCACACCAATTTCTTCACTTTCAAAGTCTTCAGAAAGTCTTCAGAATATCAAAGTCTTCAGTTGAAGAACTTCATTTTTAGGGGTCGACTTTCTCTGTAAATATCAAACTCCTCATAGACTTATAGACCTGTGTACACTCACAAACGCATTAGTCCCTTAACCTATAAGTCTTCAATAGACCAAAATCACTAAGGGGCACTAGATGCACTTACACTTTGAAAGTGAAGAAATTGGTGTGACCTTGAAGACTTGGAATTCATTCGAGGAACATGAAGCGTGAAGAATTTTGTTTTCATAGTTTCATTTTCTCTTTCTTGAGTCATAGGAAACACCATACTGTTAAAGGCGATCGAGGAGGAAAAATCTCCTTGTGATGCTCAACTCAAAATCCTACACCTACCAATCCCTTCGAGTGAAGCCATTGGAAATCTCATACAGTTCAGTCAATTTCTTCAGTGACAGAGACGAAGTTCTTCTGGTCGCTGAGGAATTTGTTCTGACTAAGGAGTTAGGAATTCGCCAGTGCGGATTGCCTACACAGTGAGGAACATGATAGCCCTAAGGAATCTGAGTGTCAAAATTCCGACCGTTGCTGTGCTATGCGCCAGCTGTCCCAAAATATCCACCCACCTAACGGTCATATCATTGAAGGGCATTTATGTCTTATCATGTCAGGCTGCTTCCTAGGCTATAAATAACCGCCCCCTACAACCACTAGCTGGTTTGCTGCTCCGAGAGAAACTGACACTTGTCATTTGAGAGCATCCCATCCTTCGAGGACTTTGAGCGAAAATCATCAAGTGAGGAAAACCCAAACCCAAACACCTTCAAACCCAAAGTGATTGAGCATCACTGAAGAGATTGATCCTGCGTGGATCCGACGCTTGTTACCTTTGAAGACTGTGCTTCTTCCAGACAGTTAGGCGTCATGGTCTAGAGCATCCAAGAGGAATTGTGGATCGCCGAGTGACCAAGTCTATGAAGGTTTGGAAGTCACCTGAAGACTTACCACGAGTGATTGGGCGAGGTCTGTGTGACCTTAGCTCAAGGAGAATATGGTGAGGACTGTGTGTCCGGGACTGTGTGTCCTCAGGTTTAAATACCTAGCCGCTCCAACTAGATGTACAACTGAGACAGCAGTTGGAACTGGTCTACCAAATCATTGTCTTCACCAAGCTTACTGGTTCTATTTCCTCAACTCTTTCATTTCCTCATTTCAGTTGTTGTGTGCCTGTTCATTTCTGTTTGAAGACTTTGACTGAAGACTTTCTCAATTTCCTCAGTTCAATTTCTTCAGTCCGTTCGTCTTCATCCTGAGATATCATGTGTTTACGCTTTCTGTACTCTATGATTGTCTTCATTTCATCATGATGACTGTGCTTGTGTTCTGTTATGTTTAGTTTTGAGTACTTATTCTGCTGCAAGTAGTTCTTCGCTAAGGAATTTCCTCACCGGCAAATTCCTCAGTGAAGAATTCATAAAATCGCCTATTCACCCCCCCTCTAGTCGATATAACGCACTTTTAATTGGTATCAGAGCAAGGTACTTCCTTGTTCTGTGTGATTTTGGTTTAACCGCCTGGAGTTTTAGTTATGTCGATTGCCGGTATGATCAAGGTCTCTGCTGGGTGTCCTACCTTCGATGGAATGGACTACCCCTACTGGAAGAACAAGATGCGAATGCATCTTGAGGCAATTGATAACGATCTCTGGTATGTTGTGGAAAATGGTGTTCCCTCAGTCACACCTTCTCTGGACGCTACTGATGTGAAGAGATTCAAGCAACTCGATTCTCAAGTGAAGAACATCATATGTGGCCATCTGAGCAAAGGCAGTATGGAAGAGTGAGTGCTTTGGAAACTGCTAAGCTTATCTGGGATAGGCTGTCCAAAGTGAATGAAGGAGTCTCAACTCAACGTGACTCTCGTGTTGACGTTTTTCGCAATCTCTTCAACCGTTTCAAAAGACTCGACAATTAAAATGTTCAGCAAACCTTTGATCGCCTCACTGACATCTCAAATGAGCTTCAAGCACTTGGTGCCATTGACATCACCGACCATGAGGTGGTGAAGAAATTATTGAGATCGCCTGATTCTTCATTTGATACTCTGGCACTGATGATACAAGAACGTGCTGATTACAAGTCACTTGATCCCACTGATATCCTCGAGAGACTGAACACTCATGATTTCCAGCTTGCTGAGAAGAGAGATCTCTATGGTTCAAGCTATGGCAGATCACGTGCTCTGAAGGCCAAGGAAGTCTCTGAGTCTGAAGATGAAGACTCTGGTAGTAGCCTTGGTGATCCTGATGAACTGAGCCAGGAACTAGCACTGCTTGTGAAGAAATTTCAAAAGTTCTCAAGACGTGGTCGCTTTGGAAAATCCTTAAGGAGTAATGATTCCTCATCTAGTGACTACAAGAAGAGGCTATGCCACAAATGCAAGAAACCTGGTCACTACATTCAAGATTGTCCTCAGTTGCCAGGACCCCGACTCAAAGCCACACCGATCTAGCATGTAACACCTCATATCACTTTGCGGCCTCACGCACGGTATTCCCACGGGTGTCGCCTTACCTTGCCCGGGACCGTTTGCGCCTTTTGGCACACGCATATGGTAGTGTCACTAGCATCCATATGACAAGGAGCCCGGGCTGACATGGCTAGTCGTGAACCCAAAGTGGCACTAACTTACAGGGATAGGCATACATGACCCAGTAATGAACGTGTCGGTCATCAGCGAGTGAATCTGGGCTGTAGCAACTGGGCTAGCAGGACTCCGGTAAACCGGGCTGTAGCAGGCTAACAGGACTCTGGTAGACACCGCGTGAAATTTCCCCGAAGGGACAGACACAGGAACGAAGAAGGACACATGCCGGCCAGCCTAAGTGTTCCGGAGCAGTAGCAAGCTACCAAGGCTCATTGGAAGCACTAGGAGACATTTCCCGGTAAGAGAGGCTACCAAGGATAAACAACTAGATAGTCAGATCCCACACATACCAAGCATTTCAATAGCATACACACAATATGCTCGATATGTGCAAATACAACATGGCATCACAACATGACTCTACAACTCGAGTATTTTATTCAATAGGCTTCGAGGAGCGAGATATTACAAACATGGGTCTCTCGGCCCAACATTCAGAGCATACAAGTCAAAGCAAATGCGGAAGCTTAACATGTCTGAGTACAGACATCTACAAATGAAAAAGGTTGAGAAGCTTGGCTATCTACAAGATCCTACCGAGGGCACAAGATCGTAGCTGAGGTAACAAGCTAAACATCGAAGTCCACGCGAAACTACTAGCAAGACTGAAGTCTCTCTGCAAAACATAAATTAAGAAAATGTGAGTACAAATGTACCCAGCAAGACTTACATCAGAACTATCTACATATGCACCATTATCAACAAAGGGGAAGGTGGAGTTTAACTACAGCAAGCCAGCTTTGACTCGGTGGCTATCCTGAACTACGACTGCAAGTAACTCCTTTGAGGTGGCGCACACGAGTCCACATATTCACCATATCAATACACTACTATGGATCCGCTCCCGTCTCCCTACGAGAACGCCATCCATAGCACTCACGCTTATCTTGCGCATTTTAAAGTATCCACTTTCACTTGTCTATGAACTGTATAGGCAACCCAGAGGTCCTTTACCGCAGACGCGGCTATTCGAATAGATTATGTTAACCCTACAGGGGTGTACTTCTTCACACACGCTCTCATCACTTACCGCCGTTTACATGACATGTACTCGGCAACCTTCAAGCGGAAGCCCAACGTGCGTGTCGGCCACGACCTACCTAAACACTCAACTCTCTAGGCCAGGTTTATCGCCTATTCAGGTTCCATCCGCACGGAGTCCGGTTGAGGTTTCCACATACTATCCCGAACGATGTGTACAGGGTTCCGCGACACCAAACAGGCGTCCGGCATACCCGGCCACATGCCTACCGCATCACAGCCCACCCCTCGGGTCAGTGCTGCCCACGGCCTCCAGCATACTACAAACACCAGAAACTACTTGCAACTCCTGGACAGAGGACAAGAGTGAGTAAGAAGCCGAGAGGGTCCATTGGTTTCGGGCCCAATGCGTGGTAGTAACTGTTTCATGGATCACAAACACGGAACTCAGTTCCTGAGGACGGCTTCAATGAGACAACCCACCATGTACTCCTACATGGCCTCTCACCGCTACCTTTACCAAATCGTGTTCACACACTTAGCTCACACACAGTAGGACATGTTCATCACTGTTCCAATTCATCCCCGATGAATCAGACCTGACACAACTCTAAGCATAGCAGGCAGGACAAACAAGCATGAATGAGTAGGCACATCAGGGCTCAAACAACTCCTACTCATGCTAGTGGGTTTCATCTATTTACTGTGGCAATGACAGGTCATGTAGAGGATAAAGGGGTTCAACTACCGTAGCAAGTAACAGATGAATCATTGTTGTCCTAATGCAGTAAAAGAGAGCAGGAGCGAGAGAGTGGGATTGTATCGGAATGAACAAGGGGTTTTTGCTTGCCTGGCACTTCTGAAGATAGTATAGTTCTTCATCGGTGTCATCGAACTCATCGTCGGAACCACGTTGCGGTTGCAGCGCCAGTCTCTGCGAGCTCGAGGAGGGCTGGAAAAGGCGTGGGGTCGCCGGCGATCTCCGCGGCTGAAGGAGGAGGAAGGGGTCGGGGACGACACGTCGGGGCTCTTCTGGCCGCGTGAGCCGTCGGGGAGGACGAGGGAGACAAGGCGGTGCTTCTGGGATCAGCGGCAGAGCGAGGGGAGCACAGTGGTGCGGCTATGGCGACGGCAAGCTAAAGCACGTGTCAGTCATGGCGTCAGGGGGGAAGGACAGAGCATGGGAGGAAAAAAAGAGGGTCGGCTCGATTGGGACGGCACCGAGGAGAAGATCCGCGGCATCGCGCTGGCAGGAGGAGGCAGGCAGGCGCCCTGGTGGCGTGGCGTGCCTTGCGTGCGCGCGCATCGGCCACGCGCCTGGTCGACTAGCGCCAGGAGGACGACGGCGCCTGGTGGGCTGGGCCTCTGCTACAGGAGCGGGCCGGGTGAGGTAAGCCCGGGTTAGCTTTCCTTTCTCTCTCTCTTTTCTTTTTGTTTCAGTTTTTCTATTTCTTTTATCCTGTTTTGAATTAGTAGAAATACTAATTCATTTTAAAAACTTCTGAGACCCATTGTGGACATTATTTGGATTATTCCAAAACCTCACAAGTGATTCCAGAATATTTGGAGCATTTAATATATTTATAGAATTCAAATGCCCTAATTCAAATGCCCTAATTCAAATACAATATGGGTTATTTCAAAAATCCATAAATGGCCAGAAAATATGCTCATAATTTTTTGCAGAGCTTTTCACCTTTATCAAAAATCATGAACATTTTCAAAGGGCATTTTGGGTTATTTGAAAAAAGATTTTATTTGATCCTATTGAATTCTTTCTGATGCTAGGGTTTGATCAATCCCCATTTCAACTTAAATAATATTTAAACATGAAGCAAGCATTATGCAACACCAGGCATTACCATAAGCTAGGGATGTGACATCAGTGGGATAAGGAATCAAAGAAGAAGAAGTACAAGGATTACAGTTCTGATGATGCGAAGAAGAAGAAGAAATCTTCAAAGTCTTCATCATCAAAATCCTCAAAGTCTTCATCTCACAAGAAGAGCAGCTCCAAGAAGGCTCAGGCATTCACTGGCAAGGAAATGGACTCTGAGGCTGAATCTGAGGAACATGAGGATGAGGAGGCATTTGAGGAGTCCGAGTCTGGTGTGGCGAGCCTAGCTCTCGCTACTGCATTCGTCAGCAAGTCTATCTTCAACTCTGAAGAAAATGACATCACCAACAAGGCTGATGAAGGCAATGATGACTACACTCCCACCTATTGCTTCATGGCAAAGGGTGCCAAGGTAACTAAATACCCCTCCTCTAAATCTAGTGAGGATGAATCTGATGAAAACCTCAAGCCTAGCTACTCTAAACTTGCTAAGATTGCTGTGAAACAGCAAAAGGCTTTTGAAAAGGTTCAAAACATGCTAGACAAAAGTGATGATATGTTGGGTGAAGAAATGGATCACACTAAAACCTTGACTAAAAATCTTTAGAGACTTCAGTCTCGGTTTGACAACCTTCAAGGTCATCATAACACTCTCTTATCTGATCACGAGAAGCTTTCTTATGAATTTCTTCAAAGAAAGCAAGATCTTGAGAAGCTAAGAGTGGGTTATGAAGATCTTCAAAAGGAGCGCGATTCATTACTTGCTCAACAAATCAGCGCTACTCAGGAAGAATTTGTTCCTCCATGTTTGAAGGGCATTGAACATGAAACTGCTAATTCTTCACTTGAATGTTCAAATGCTTCTAATGCTACAAATTCTTCATCTGTCTCTGCTATCACTGATTCCTCATCTGAGAACATTGCTAGTATCACTGATGATGTAGGGCTGAAGGAATTGTACATGACAGGCATGTACAAAAGCCTCAAAGGGCATCAGACTCTTTGTGACGTGCTTAAAAAGCAGATCCTCAATAGGAACCCTAGGGAAGAGGGTATTGCCTTTGAGAGGAAACTCAATGCTGATGGAACATATTGGAAGCCTCAGCAGTACCCCAAAACCTCATGGGTTGCTGCAAAGGGACCTCCAGTTGATCCATCCAATTTATCTGGCTTTACATGTGAATCTCCTCATTCTTCTGATGAGTCATTTGACTCCAACTATAAACTGTTCAAAATCAGAATGGTGAAGTATTTGCTAGATATGTTGGCACTAACTACAGGAACGGTTCCCCTATGAAGAAAATCTGGGTTCCCAAAAGGGGCCTTGAAAGTCTTCAGGTGAATGTCCTCATGACACCACCTGTGAAGAATAGGAACTCCAGCTCAAATTCTTCATATGGACCGAATTCTTCATATGGATACAAGTCCTCATATGGACCAAATTCCTCACGTGGATCAAATTCCTCAAAAGGATCAAAATCCTCATATGATCATTATCGTGCTAACCCCTCTGTTTCGCAGGGAAGAGCTAAGGGCTATGAATATGAGCATTATTCTTCTAACTATTATGTTCATAAGTCCTCGAAGAATTTCTCTGCTTATTCATATGCCTATCCTAATTCCTCTTATGTTAAACGAAGTGGGCTGGCTTCTATGCCACCTTTCTCGAATGGAGCTCACAGAATGATGAATTCTTTGCCACCCCTTCAGATGTGGGTGGTGAAGAAAAAGAACTAATCTCTTATGCAGGGTCAGGTCTCTAGACGTGCTTAAAACGTCTGAAGAATTTGTTGGAGACCTGAAAATTGCCTGAAAGGATGCAGGCTAATCATGAAGAAATGAACTTTCATTTCTCACGTCCTCATACTGTTTTATCTGTTCTATTGCTTGATGAAATTGATCTGATGATATTGATGTCATATTCTTCACTGATGAAGTATATGAGTTCGTAAGTTGCACAAATTCATCTGCAGGATGATCAACCCAAAGCCAATGAGTGGGTCATCGATAGTGGATGTACGAACCACATGACTGGTGACAAGAATCTTTTGATGGATGCTCCCTTATCACCATCGCATTTGAAGCATATCATCTTCGCTGACAAAGGCAAAAGCCAGGTATTGGGTCTAGGTAAGGTTGCAATCTCAAAGGATCGACACATGGACAAAGTCATGCTTGTCGAGTCCTTAGGATACAACCTCATGTCTGTTTCAATGCTTTGTGATCTTGATATGGTTGTTATCTTTGGCAAGTATCATTGTGTTGTGATCATGGAAGCTAACAATTCCAAAGTCTTCGAAGGCTTTAGGAGAGGAGACTTGTACATTGTTGATTTCTCTACAGGACCACATCTGGCTGTATGCTTACTTGCAAAAGCTTCAGAAAGTTGGCTATGGCATCGACGACTTGGTCATGCTGGCATGAGGAATCTGCACACGCTCGCGAAGAAGAAGCATGTCATTGGCATTGAGAATGTCAAATTCCTCAAGGATCACTTATGCGGAGCCTGTGAAGCTGGGAAGATGACAAAGGCCAAGCATCCAGCGAAGACTATCATGACTACCACCCGACCATTTGAATTGCTTCACATGGATCTTTTCGGTCCTAATCATTATGTTGCTGTTACAAATGATGCATATCTATATGGCTTTGTTATTGTTGATGATTACTCTCATTACACATGGGTACACATTGTCACTTACAAACATGAGCTGCAGGAAGTCTTCAAACGATTTTCCTCAAGGGCTTCAACCAACTTTGGTGTGAAGATCAAGCACATCAGGAGTGACAATGGAACTAAGTTCAAGAATCCCATTCTTGATGACTATCTTGATGAACTTGGTATTACTCATGAGTTATCTGCTCCTTATACTCCTCAGCAGAATGGCGTCGTGGAGCACAAGAACAGAACTCTTGTTGAGATGGCTCGCACTATGCTTGGTGAATACAAGACGCCTCGTCGATTCTGGATTGAGGCAATTGATACTGCGTGCCACATCATCAATAGAGTATATCTTCACAAATTCTTGAAGAAGACTGCTTATGAACTCCTCACTGACAAGAAAACCAATGTGAGTTATTTCAAAGTCTTCAGTGCTAAATGTTGGATTAGAGATCCTCATCACAATTCTAAATTCGCACCAAAAGCACATGAGGGTTTTATGCTTGGTTACGGAAAGGACTCGCACACCTACAGAGTCTTCAACAACATTCTTCACAAAGTTGTTGAAACTGTAGATGTGCGGTTTGATGAAACTAATGGCTCGCAAAGAGAGAACCTACCTTCTGTGATAGGTGAACCAGTGATACGTCTCCAATGTATCTATAATTTTTGATTGTTCCATGCTATTATATTTACCCTTTTGGATGTTTATTGGCTTTATTCTACACATTTATATCATTTTTGGGACTAACCTACTAACCGGAGGCCCAGCCCGTATTGCTTTTTTTGCCTATTTCAGTATTTCGAAGAAAAGGAATATCAAACGGAGTCCAAACGGAATGAAACCTTCGGGAGCGTGATTTTTGGAACGAATGTGATCCGGAGAACTTGGAGTGCAAGTCAAGAAGCTTGCAAGGCGGCCAGGAGACAGGAGGGCACGCCCACCCCCTCTAGGCACGCCCCTATCTCCTGGGCCCCACAGGCGGCCACCGACGTACTTCTTCCTCCTATATATACCTACGTACACCAAAAACATCCAGGGAGCCAACCAAACAAAATTTCCACCATCGTAACCTTCTGTATCCGTGAGATCCCATCTTGGAGCCTTCGTCGGCGCTCCGCTGGAGGGGGTCGACCATGGAGGGATTCTACATCAACACCATAGCCCCTCCGATGAGTTGTGAGTAGTTTACCATAGACCTTCAGGTCCATAGTTATTAGCTAGATTGCTTCTTCTCTCTTTTTGGATCTCAATACAATGTTCTCCCCCTCTCTTGTGGAGATCTGTTCGATGTAAACTCTTTTTGCGGTGTGTTTGCCGAGATCCGATGAATTGTGGGTTTATGATCAAGTTTATCTATGAGAAATATTTGAATCTCCTCTGAATTCTTTTATGCATGATTGAGTTATCTTTGCGAGTCTCTTCGAATTATCAGTTTGGTTTGGCCTACTAGATTGATCTTTCTTGCCATGGGAGAAGTGCTTAGCTTTGGGTTCAATCTTGCGGTGTCCTTACCCAGTGACAGCAGGGGCAGCAAGGCACGTACTGTATCATTGCCATCGAGGATAAAAAGATGGGGTTTATATCATATTGCTTGAGTTTATCCCTCTACATCATGTCATCTTTCTTAATGCGTTACTCTGTTCTTTATGAACTTAATACTCTAGATGCAGGCAGGAGTCGATCGATGTGTGGAGTAATAGTAGTAGATGCAGGCAAGAGTTAGTCTACTTTTCGTGGACGTGATGCCTATATACATGATCATGCCTAGATAATCTCATAATTATTCGCTTTCCTATCAATTGCTCGACAGTAATTTGTTCACCCACTGTAATACTTATGCTATCTTGAGAGAAGCCACTAGTGAAACATATGGCCCCTGGGTCTATCTTTTATCATACAAGCTTTCAATCTAATTTTATTTGCATCTTTACTTTTTGCATCTATATTATAAAATACCAAAAATATATTTATTTTATCATACTATCTCTATCAGATCTCACTTTCGCAAGTGGCCGTGAAGGGATTGACAACCCCTTTATTGTGTTGGTTGCGAGTTCTTTGTTTGTTTGTGTAGGTGCGTGGGACTTTTGAGGAGCCTCCTACTGGATTGATACCTTGGTTCTCAAAAACTGAGGGAAATACTTACGCTACTATTGCTGCATCACCCTTTCCTCTTCAAGGAAAACCAACGCAAGCTCAAGACGTAGCAAGAAGGATTTCTGGCGCCGTTGCCGGGGAGGTCTTCGCTCAAGTCAAGACATACCAAGTACCCATCACAAACTCATCTCCCTCGCATTTACATTATTTGCCATTTGCCTCTCGTTTTCCTCTCCCCCACTTCACCCTTGCCGTTTTATTTGCCCTCTCTTTCCCAATCTTCTCCTCTCTTTCGCTTGCCTTTTTCTGTTTGCTTGTGTGTTGGATTACTTGTTGCCATGGCGCAAGATAATACCAAATTGTGTGATTTCTCCAATACCAATAACAATGATTTCCTTAGTACTCCGATTGCTCCTCTTAATGATGTTGAGTCTTGTGAAATCAATACTGCTTTGCTGAATCTTGTTATGAAAGATCAATTCGCCGGCCTTCCTAGTGAAGATGCCGCTACTCATCTAAACAACTTTGTTGATTTGTGTGATATGCAAAAGAAGAAAGATACGGATAATGATATTGTTAAATTGAAGTTATTTCCGTTTTCACTTAGAGATCGTGCTAAAGTTTGGTTTTCCGTCTTTGCCCAAAAATAGTATTGATTCTTGGAACAAGTGCAAAGATGCTTTTATCTCTAAGTATTTTCCTCCCGCTAAGATTATCACTCTTAGGAACGATATTATGAATTTTAAACAACTTGATCATGAGCATGTTGCCCAATCTTGGGAAAGAATGAAATTGATGATTCGCAATTGCCCTACTCATGTTTTGAATTTATGGATGATCATACAAAAAATTTATGCCAGTTTGAACTTTGCTTCTAGAAATCTTTTAGATTCGGCCGCGGGAGCCACGTTTATGGAAATCACATTAGGAGATGCTATAAAACTTCTTGATAATATTATGGCTAATTATTCTCAATGGCACGCCGAAAGATCTTCTAGTAAAAAAGTGCATGCTATAGAAGAAATCAATGTTTTGAGTGGAAAGATGGATGAACTTATGAAGATGTTTGCTACTAAAAATAATCCTCTTGATACCAATGATATGCCTTTGTCTACTTTGATTGAGAATAATAATGAATCTATGGATGTGAATTTTGTTGGTAGGAATAGTTTCGGTAACAATGCTTATAGAGGAAACTTTAATTCTAGACCATTCCCTAGTAATTCCTCTAATAATTATTGAAATTCCTAAAATAATTCTTATGGTAATTTTAATAAGATGCCCTCTGATTTTGAGAATAGTGTGAAAGAATTTATGATTTCTCAAAAGAATTCTAATGCTTTGGTTGAAGAAAAATTGCTCAAAGTTGATGATTTGGCTAGGAACGTTGATAGACTTTCACTTGATGTTGATTCTCTCAAACTTAGATCTTCTCCTTCTAAGCATGATATCAATGAGTCTCTCAAAGCAATGAGAATTTCCATTGATGAGTGCAAGGAAAGAACCGCTAGATTGCGTGCTAAGAAAGACTGCTTTGTAAAGGCGTGTTCTTCTAGTTTCAATGAAAATAATGATGAAGATCTTAAAGTTATTGATGTGTCTCCTATTAGATCTTTGTTTTGCAATATGAATCTTGATAATAATGGGACTGGAGATGAGTCAACTTTAATTAGAAGGCGTCCCAATAACTCGGAGTTTTTGGATCTTGATGCTAAATTTGGTAAAAGTGGGATTGGAGAGGTCATGACTTTAAATAGTATTGAACCCACTATCTCGGATTTCAAGGAATTTGATTATCATAATTGTTCTTTAGAAGGTTGTATTTCCTTGTTGCAATCTGTTGTTAATTCTCCTCATGCTTATAGTCAAAATAAAGCTTTTACCAAACATATTGTTGATGCCTTGATGCAATCTTATGATGAAAAACTTAATTTGGAAGTTTCTATACCTAGAAAACTTAATGATGAGTGGGAACCTACTATAAAGATTAGAATTAAAGATCATGAGTGTTTTGCTTTGTGTGATTTGGGTGCTAGTGTTTCCACGATTCCGAAAACTTTATGTGATATTCTAGGTTTCCATGATCTTGATGATTGCTCTTTAAATTTGCACCTTGCGGATTCCACCATTAAAAAGCCAATGGGAAGGATCAATGATGTTCTCATTGTTGCAAATAGAAATTTGGTGCCCGTAGATTTTATCGTTCTTGATATAGATTGCAATCTTTCTTGCCCTATTATTCTTGGTAGACCTTTCCTTAGAACGATTGGTGTGATTATTGATATGAAGGAAGGGAATATTAGATTCCAATTTCCATTAAAGAAAGGCATGGAGCATTTTCCAAGAAAGAAAGTCAAATTACCTTATGAATCTATCATGCGAGCTACTTATGAATTGAGTGCCAAAGATGGCACTACTTAGATCTATCTTCGCTTTTATGCCTAGCTAGGGGCGTTAAATGATAGCGCTAGTTGGGAGGCAACCCAATTTTAATTGTGTTTTTTTGTTTTTGTTTCTGTTTAGTAATAAATTTTGCATCTACCTTCTGTTTAGATGTGTTTTTATCTTTTAATTAGTGTTTGTGCCAAGTAGAACCTATAGGATAACCTTTGATGATAGTTGATTTGATTCTGCTGAAAAACCGAAACTTTGCGCGCACGAATTTAGTTTTGTTAAATCACATAAACGTTTTTTGCGTTGATTCTTTTTGATGCTGATCAATAGACAAATTGTATAGGACTTCCTATTTTGGTAGGATTTTTAGAGTTCCAGAAGTTTGCGTTAGTTACAGATTGCTACAGACTGTTCTGTTTTTGACAGATTCTGTTTTTCGTGTGTTGTTTGCTTATTTTGATGCATCTATGGCTAGTAAAATAGTTTATAAACCATAGATAAGTTGGAATACAGTAGGTTTAACACCAAAATAAATAAAGAATGAGTTCATTACAGTACCTTATGTGGTGGTTTTGTTTTCTTTCACTAACGGAGCTTATAAGATTTCCTGTTGAGTTTTGTGTTGTGAAGTTTTCAAGTTTTGGGTAAAGCTTTGATGGACTATGGAATAAGGAGTGGCAAGAGCCTAAGCTTGGGGATGCCCAAGGCACCCCAAGATATTCAAGAATAGCCAAAAGCCTAAGCTTGGGATGCCCCGGGAAGGCATCCCCTCTTTCGTCTTCGTTCATTGGTAACTTTACTTGGAGCTATATTTTTATTCGCCACATGATATGTGTTTTGCTTGGAGCGTCGTGTATTATATTAGTCTTTGATTTTTAGTTTACCACAATCATCCTTGCTGTACACACCTTTTGGGAGAAGCCCACTTGATTAGAATTTGCTAGAATACTCTATGTGCTTCACTTATATCTTTTGAGCTTGATAGTTTTTGCTCTAGTGCTTCACTTATATCTTTTAGAGCATGGCGGTGGCTTAATTTTGAAGAAATTGCTAGTCTCTCATGCTTCACTTATATTATTTTGAGAGTCTTTTAGAACAGCATGGTATTTTCTATGGTTATAAAATTGGTCCTAGAATGGTAGGCATCCAAGTTGGGTATAATAAAAACTATCATAGAAAGTGAATTGGATGCTATGATCAATTTGATGCTTGGTAATTGTTTTGAGATATAGAGGTAGTAATGTTAGAGTCATGCTAGTGGGTAATTATGAAATTGAGAAATACTTGTGTTGAAGTTGGCAAGTCCCGTAGCATGCACGTATGGTAAAAGTTGTGTGACAAATTTGTTGCATGAGGTGCTCTTTTAATTGCCTTCCTTATGAGTGGAGGTCGGGATCGCGCGATGGTTAACTCCTACCAACCCTTCCCCTAGGAGCATGCGTAGTAGTACTTTGCTTCGAGGGCAAGTAGACTTTCGCAATAAGTATATGAGTTCTTTATGACTAATGTGAGTCCATGGATATACGCACACTCATCCTTCCACTTTGCTAGCCTCTATTATACCGCGCAACTTTCGCCAGTATCATGCACCCATTATTTACCTTCCTCAAAACAGCCACTATACCTACCTATTATGGCATTTCCATAGCCATTCTGAGATATATTGCCATGCAACTTTCCACCGTTACCGTTTATTATGACACACATCATCATTGTCATATTGCTCTTTGCATGATCATGTAGTTGACATCGTATTTGTGGCAAAGCCACCTGCATAATTTTCATACATGTTGCTCTTGATTCATTGCATACCCTGGTACCCCGCCAGAGGCATTCATATAGAGTCATATCTTGTTCTAGCTTTGAGTTGTAAATCAATAAAAGTGTGATGATCTTCATTATTAGAGCATTGTCCCAGTAAGGAAAGGATGATGAAGACTATGATTCCCCCACAAGTCGGGATGAGACTTCAGACTTTAAAAAAAGAAAAAAAAGGAGAAAGGCCAAAAAAAGAAAGGCCAAAGAAAAAAAGGAAAAGAAAAAATAAATAAAATGAGAGAAAAAGAGAGAAGGGACAATGCTACTATCTCTTTTTCCACACTTGTGCTTCAAAGTAGCACCATGATCTTCATGATAGAGAGTCTCCTATGTTGTCACTTTCATATACTAAGTGGGAATTTTTTATTATAGAACTTGGCTTGTATATTCCAATGATGGGCTTCCTCAAAATGCCCTAGGTCTTCGTGAGCAAGCGAGTTGGATGCACAGCCACTTAGTTTCTTTTGTTGAGCTTTCATATATTTATAGCTCTAGTGCATCCGTTGCATGGCAATCCCTACTCACTCACATTGATATCTATTGATGGGCATCTCCATAGCCCATTGATACACCTAGTTGATGTGAGACTATCTTCTCCCTCTTTTTGTCCTCACAACCACCACCTTATACCACCATAGTGCTATGTCCATGGCTTGCGCTCATGTATTGCGTAAGAGTTGAAAAAGCTGAAGCGCGTTAAAAAGTATGAACCAATTGCTTGGCTGGAACCGGAGTTGTGCATGATGGGAGTATTTTGTGTAATGAAAATGAAGCATGGCCTAACTATATGATTTTGTAGGGATAAGCTTTCTTTGGCTATGCTATTTTGATAGGACATGATTATTTGTTAGTATGCTTCGAAGCATTATTATTTTTATGTTTTATAAGCTTTTATCTTGAATCATTTGGATCTGAACAATCATGCCACTATAAAGAAAATTACATTGAGAATTATGCTAGGTAGCATTCCACATCAAAAATTCTGTTTTTATCATTTACCTACTCGAGGACGAGCATGAATTAAGCTTGGGGATGCTTCATACGTCTCCAACTTATCTATAATTTTTTATTGTTCCATGATATTATATTACCCCTTTTGGATGTTTATGGGCTTTATTCTACACATTTATATCATTTTTGGGACTAACCTACTAACCGGAGGCCCAGCCCATATTGTTTTTTTGCCTATTTCAGTATTTCGAAGAAAAGGAATATCAAACGGAGTCCAAACGGAATGAAACCTTCAGGAGCGTGATTTTTGGAACGAACGTGATCCGGAGAACTTGGAGTGCAAGTCAAGAAGCTTGCGAGGCGGCCAAGAGACAGGAGGGCACGCCCACCCCCTCTTGGCGCGCCCCCTATCTCCTGGGCCCCACAGGCGGCCACCGATGTACTTCTTCCTTCTATATATACCTACGTACCCCAAAAACATCCAGGGAGCCAATGAAACACAATTTCAACCACCGTAACCTTCTGTATCCGCGAGATCCCATCTTGGAGCCTTTGCCGGCGCTCCGCCGGAGGGGGAATCGACCACGGGGGGCTTCTACATCAACACCATAGCCCCTTTGATGAGTTGTGAGAGTTTACCACAGACATTCGGGTCCATAGTTATTAGCTAGATGGCTTCTTCTCTCTTTTTGGATCTCAATACAATGTTCTCCCACTCTCTTGTGGAGATCTATTCGATGTAAACTCTTTTTGCGGTGTGTTGTCGAGATCCGATGAATTGTGAGTTTATGATCAAGTTTATCTATGAGAAATATTTGAATCTCCTCTGAATTCTTGTATGTATGATTGAGTTATCTTTGTGAGTCTCTTCGAATTATCAGTTTGGTTTGGCCTACTAGATTGATCTTTCTTGCCATGGGAGAAGTGCTTAGGTTTGGGTTCAATCTTGTGGTGTCCTTACCCAGTGACAGCAGGGGCAGCAAGGCACATATTGTATTGTTGCCATCGAGGATAAAAAGATGGGGTTTATATCATATTACTTGAGTTTATCCCTCTACATCATGTCATCTTTCTTAATGCGTTACTCTGTTCTTTAGGAACTTAATACTCTAGATGCAGGCAGGAGTCGATCGATGTGTGGAGTAATAGTAGTAGATGCAGGCAGGAGTCGGTCTACTTGTCGCGGACGTGATGCCTATATACATGATCATGCCTAGATAATCTCATAATTATTCGCTTTTCTATCAATTGCTTGACGGTAATTTGTTCACCCACCGTAATACTTATGCTATCTTGAGAGAAGCCACTAGTGAAACCTATGGCCCCCGGGTCTATCTTTTATCATACAAGCTTTCAATCTACTTTTTTTTGCATCTTTACTTTTTGCATATATATTATAAAATACCAAAAATATATTTATCTTATCATACTATCTCCATCAGATCTCACTTTCGCAAGTGGCTGTGAAGGGATTGATAACCCCTTTATTGCGTTGGTTGCGAGTTCTTTGTTTGTTTGTGTAGGTGTGTGGGACTTTTGAGGAGCCTCCTACTGGATTGATACCTTGGTTCTCAAAAACTGAGGGAAATACTTACGCTACTATTGTTGCATCACCCTTTCCTCTTCAAGGAAAACCAACGCAAGCTCAAGACGTAGCAACCAGCACCTGAGGAATCTATCAAGTTCAAGGCTACTGAGGATGTCATTCCTACCGAAGAATCTGCTGAAGAATTCATTTCAAAACATGAAGAACATTGAGCTGGTGCACCCGAAGAAAATGGTGCTGAGGAAAATGGTCTTGAAGAAAAAGCGGATCAAATTCCTCGACGACAACCCGCTCATCCTCGCATTGCAAACGAAGTGCAAATTGAGAGGATCATCGATGACATTGAAGCACCAGGTCCTCTCACACGCTCAAAAGCTTCACATTTGTCTAACTTTTGTGGGCACTTTGCTTTTGTCTCTATCACAGAGCCCACTAAGGTAGATGAAGCATGTCTGGAGCCTGAGCGGATTCAAGCTATGCAAGAAGAATTACATCAGTTCGAGCTCAACAACGTCCAAGAACTGGTCAAACGGCCAGATCCTCGCAAGCACAATATCATTGGCACAAAGTGGATCTAGCACAACAAGCAAGATGAAAATGGCCTTATGGTGAGGAATAAGGCACGGCTTGTAGCTCAAGGCTACACAGAGGTTGAAGGAATTGATTTTGATGAAACTTTTGCACCTGTTGCTAGACTTGAGGCTATTCGCATATTACTTGCTTATGCTAGCCATCATGATATCACTTTACAACAAATGGATGTGAAAAGTGCATTCCTCAATGGTAAGCTTGAGGAAGAAGTATATGTTGCTCAACTCCCATGTTTTGAAGATCCAAAACATCCTAACAAAGTCTTCAGACTCAATAAGGCCCTGTATGGCCTCAAAGCAGGCCCCTCAGGCGCGGTATGATACTTTGAAGGAATTCCTCATGAAGAAAGGCTTCAAACCCGGTTCACTCGGCCCAACTCTTTTCACTAAATCTTATGATGGTGAATTGTTTGTATGCCAAACTTATGTTGATGATATCATTTTTGGCTGTACTGACCAACGTTACAGTGATGAATTTGCCTATATGATGAGTGAAGGATATCAAATGTCTATGATGGGAGAATTGAAATTCTTTTTAGGTCTTCAAATTCGTCAATAGCGCAATGGCATATTCATATCTCAGGAGAAATACCTCAAAGATGTATTGAGGAAATTTGGCATGCAAGATTGCAAACTGGTCAAAATTCCTATGCCCACAAGTGGCCATCTATGCACTAATGAAAATGGTATCGACTTCGATCAAAAGTTATACCGCTCCATGATTGGCTCTTTATTGTATTTATGTGCATCTAGGCCATATATTATGCTTAGTGTTTGCATGTGTGCTCGATTTCAAGCTACACCAAAGGAATCACACCATAAGGCTGTGAAGCATATTCTTCGATATCTAGCTGACACACCAACACTTGGATTATGGTACCCCAAGGGCTTGGCTTTTGATCTCATTGGATATTCAGACTCTGATTATGCTGGTGATCATGTGGACCGCAAGTCAACATCTGGCACATGCCATTTCCTCGGACGATCTTTGGTCTGTTGGTCCTCGAAGAAACAGAACTGCGTATCACTATCTACAGCTGAAGCTGAGTACATTGCTGCTGGTTCTTGCTGTGCTCAATTGCTATGGATGAAGCAAACTCTCAAGGACTATGGCGTCAACATGAAGAATGTGCCTTTCTACTGTGACAATGAGAGTGTAATCAAGATTGCTCACAACCCAGTTCAGCACTCAAAGACAAAGCACATCCAAATTCGTCCTTATTTTCTTCGTGATCATGCGTGGAAGGGTGACATCTCTATTGAGCATGTACGGACTAAAGAACAGCTAGCCGATATCTTCACAAAGCCCTTGGATGAGAAGAGATTTAGCAAGTTGAGGTGTGAGCTAAATATCCTAGAATCTTCGAATGTTCTTTGAAAATGACACTCATCCTAACACTTATGCAAAATTGATGACTTAGATGTGCAACACGCGAAGAAACGTTTTTCTTCAATCATGAAGACTAACACTCTAAGTGTGAAGAAATTAACAAAGAATTTGATTCTCAGAGCCCTACGACAAATGTACGCGGTGTCTGAAATCATCATTCTTATATGGTGGGTCACGCCACCACCAAAAGTTGAAAATCTTCAATTTGAGTTTTTCCTCGGTTTTTTGAAATTCCTCAGTTGTTCAAATTCTTCAAATTTGCATTGTCTTCACTGTCTCCGTCGTTTTTCTTCAGCCAAATTTGCATTCTCCCTAAACCCTAAATCCTAAACCCTAAGAATTTATGATTTTATGTCCTCTACAGCATTCACTTATTGTTATTTCTTCAAGCTGTTTTTTTGCTAAGTGAATGTGATCGGACCCTTCCCCCTCTATGCTAAACTCAACCCAATCTTTTCACAAATTATTCGTGTGCGTTCTATTTGAAACTTGTTCAAAATCTTCACTGTGTCCTTGACAGTTGAAGAATTTGTGAACGGAACTTTTAACTTATCTTATCTAAATTTTCGGCTTTGCCGCTCAAACCGTTCCACATCCCACGATAATACTTATCTATTCACCCACAATCTTACATGATCGCCACCTCTTAGTACGTGGGTGACACATGTCAACCGAATGAGAAGGGTCAGGGGCACGTTCGTCCAATTTCT
Organism: Triticum aestivum; assembly: GCF_018294505.1. Lineage (NCBI taxonomy): Eukaryota > Viridiplantae > Streptophyta > Magnoliopsida > Poales > Poaceae > Triticum > Triticum aestivum. The sequence goes on along the minus strand of NC_057804.1, from coordinate 316,279,151 downwards.
TCGGGCATACAGTTTTTCACTTCGACTATAAATACCCCCTCCCCTTCCTCACTTCGTTTTACTCCGCTCGTTCTCACTCCCGCTCGAGCTTCTCAAACCCCTAGTGCCGCTGCTACTTCATCGTCGCCGCTGAGGAAGAGCTTCACTGCCTCGACCTCATCGACATCGTACTCGCGCCGGCTGCGGATTTCTTCACTCCGCCGCCGCCGTAGCTGTCTTCCTCTACGGAGTTAGGGCGTGGAAGATGTGAACTGACGAACTTCACATCTACACTTCCCAGTTCGTCGTGTTCTTAAAAAAGGGTAATTCAAAGTTGCTTTTACTGCCCTCTTTGATTCAAATGTTTTCTTAAAAATCTTCAAAGGTGTTTATTCTTCAAATCTTCACACACTGAACACCTCACATGTCATCTGCTCTTGATTCGTTTCTCTAAGCAATAATTTTTCTTCAAGATTCCTCAATTGTGTGGATCTTCGATCTATACAACTCTGGAACCTAAGACAAAGAACGCTTGGTGAAATTCTTCAAGACTCATCTGGTCAAATTCCTCAAACTTGTTCTTTTTGAAAAACCTTCTGAGAACGCATATGACCTCTCCAAATTCCTCGCAACTATACTTTGTTCACAGGTACTCATGTCTGCTGCTGAATCACTAGGTTCTCATCAACTTAACTCATTTGTAGCACTCGAAGAAAAGTTGCATACATCTTCAGAAAATTCCATTGTTCAAATTCCTCAGCTGAAGAAAATGGCTGATGGTAAGAAGCCACAAAAGGGTGGAATGAGGCCTGAGGTCAATACTACTTTCGAGATCCCTGATGACATATACAAGGATTATTGCACTCCTGATGAGGCCAAATTTGGCAAAGACGACAAGAATCAGCGCAAGGTGCGCATACAAAGGATTGAGAGGAGATGGGCACGGGAATGGAGGGAGTACAGATATGTTACTCCCAAGTATATGAAGAAATTCGCTCTCAACCCTCCATGCCCAAGACCTCCGTTGGCACCTGGCCAATTGGCAGATCCCACCAGCCTCAAGCGCGGTGAGGATTATCCTGATGAATGGGCAAAGCGCCAGGCCAAACTGGCCAAACAGGCAAAAGAAGCAGTGAGGAAATTCAATGAAGACTCTGCTGCTGCTGCTGCTGCTACCACTGCTGAGGCCTCTGCAAGCAAGCCGAAGAAGGTCATGGCTAAGAAGCCTGCTCACAAGCCAAGTGCTTCACCCACAATGCCCTCACGGCCAAGTTCCTCAGCAATGCCCTCACGGCCAGATTCTTCAAAGCCCTCACGTCCAATTCCTCAAACTGCTCCTACTCCTTCAAAGTCCTCAGCTCCTCCGACAAAGTCCTCAGCTGCTCCCACTAAATCCTCTGCACCTGTGCATCTCGCCATGTGCCAAAGGACTACATGCATCTCAATTGCCTCAGGAGCTTCTGCAAGTTCCTCAGCTGCACCAAATTCCTCAACTGGACCCTCTCTGCTAAAGAAAAAGGCCGCGGCTGGACGAGGCTCTCGACCAAGTACTCACAAGAAGCAGGTCGCCTTTCAAGTGCCATCTGATGATGACGAGGCTGATGATGAAGAACTTGCCGAAATCATCAGAGACAGGCAGGCCAGGGCCACTAGAGCCAAAGGCGCCAATGTGCCAATGATACTGGATCCGAAGTTGATCCTAGATTTCATCGATCTATGGCACAAGGACCCAAACACACCTATGCCGGAGATGAACCTCACTCCTGGTCAAAGTCATGTTTTGACTGCCTTCATTAAAGAAGAAAAATAGAAATATGAAGAAGGAAGAAGAGTGAAGAAAAAGCAGTACAAGAAAGAGCGCTTTCTGAGGGAAAACGTTCTGAAGCTTTCCCCTGAACAACTCATTGCCTTACAAGTTGAGATCAAGCAGCTGAGTGATGAATATGATCGCTACTATGTTGACTGGCTTGGAGCCAAAGTGATGTAGGGCGGAACCCTATAGTGACGATCTTTCACATTTGGAGTGGATCCTACGGGGAATCACGAAGAACACGCGGAAGCACAAAGGGGAAACACGGGGAAAACGAGAGAGAATCACTAAACCGTCAAGGAATCAATCACACAAGTGCTAGATCACCGAACACAAAGAGTAATACATGATCCACAATCAACAAAGGTAAGGATACAAAGGAACCGTTCTTCTCCATGAGGAGGTCTTGATGGTCTTCCCTAGAAAGGGGTCTTGAATCCGCTTGGGGGATCTTCTCCGAAGAGGTCATGAACTCCGAGGAGAAGTATCCAAGTGGATGAGCAAGGCTCTCACACAAATATGAGCTAATCCAATGCTACCCTAGAAAGGTGGGGACGAAAGAGTATATATAGTCTAGGGGGCGAAGAGGTACATGGGCTGCGGCCCAACACGAAATCAGCACTCAGGTGTCGGACGTCCGGAAGGCGTCGGACGTCCGGGGCTTCGGAACGGTCCGGATGTCCGGGGCTGTCGGACTTCCGTAAATTCAGCTTTGGTCCCGGTCGGCCGGTGGCTTCGGTCTTCCGTTAATTTCCTCTCGGGTGCCCAGCTGCCGGACGTCCGGAGGGCGTCGGTCGTCCGTGGCCCTGGGCGTCGTCGGACGTCCGGGAAGGGTCGATCGTCCGTGGACTGTAGCTCTGTCCTGTTTTCCTTCCATCGATGTAGCGTCTCCCAGGGCTCGGACGTCCGGGGCCGGCCGGTCGTCCGGTGCCTGTAGCTTCACAAACGGCCTTTCTTCTTGATGTCCGTGCTTGACGTCCTTGCCACCTTGGCCATTGGGTGTAGCTGTCCCTGGCTCTCCTCCAGGTACATGATCACACATAGAGTGTCCATTGAGGTAGTAGCCAAGTCTTGTGAGTAGGAAGACGGAGTTCGGAAAGGAGCAAGTTCACCTTATCTTCAATAGCCTTTGCTCTAACTCTAGTCATGGGTCCAAGTGGTGTTGAGGGAGATGTAGATACGTCCATGGGGATGAGCGAGGGATGCTCCGCATCATCTCCCCCCCCCCTTAGGAAAGATCCGACCACGGATCAAATGCTTCATCTCCATGGTATGGCGCAAGGTCCTTGAAGTTGAAGATATCGCTCACATTGTACTTGCCTCGTGGTAGGTCTATCTTGTAGGCGTTGTCGTTGTAGCGTGCTAGCACCTTGAAGGGTCCATCGGCTCGAGGGAGAAGTTTGGACTTGCGTTCATTGGGGAAGCGGTCCTTTCGAAGGTGTATCCACACAAGATCGCCAATGTTGAAGATCATGGGTTGCTTCTTGACGTTGAGCTTGGTCGCTAGTCGTTGTACTTGGCGCTCGATGGTGTGCCTTGTATCCTCATGCATCTTCTTGATGTAGCTTGCTCGTGCACTCGCATCCATGTTGGTGCGCTCTTGTATAGGACGAGGTAGAATGTCCAATAGTGACAACGGTTTGAAGCCGTAGACGACTTCGAAGGGGTACTTGTCGGTAGTCGAATGTCTTGCACGGTTGTAGGCGTACTCGGCGATGGGTAGACACGCTTCCCACTCCTTGATGTTCTTCTTGATCAACACACGAAGTAGAGTGGAGAGAGTCTGGTTCGTCACCTCCGTTTGGCCGTCCGTTTGAGGATGGTATGCGGATGAGAACAAGAGCTTGATTCTGAGCTTGGCGCATAGGGTCTTCCAAAAGTAACTCAAGAACTTGACGTCGCGGTTGGAGACGATTGTCTTTGGTACTCCATGGAGACGCAAGATTTCCCTACAAAAGAGATTTGCAACATGTGAAGCATCGTCTATCTTGTTGCAAGGGATGAAATGTGCCATCTTAGAAAATCAGTCCACAACAACAAACACAGAATCCTTTCCCTTTTGAGTTCTAGGCGAACCAAGTACAAAGTCCATGCTAATGTCTTCCCAAGGTTGATAAGGAATAGGAAGAGGCATCTAAAGACCATGAGATTGAGCTTTAGACTTAGCTTTGCAACATGTAGAGCATCAGGTGGTGAAGCGTGAGACATCTCAAAACATCTTGGGCCAAAAGTAGTTCTTGGAGAGCATGGCAAATGTCTTATCTCATCGAAAGTGTCCCATGAGTCCGCCTCCATGAGCCTCTTGCAAAAGTAGCAAATGAAGGGAAGACTCGGGAATGCAAAGTTTGTTAGCTTTCATAAGATAAGCATCCTTGATATAATATTGTTCCCAAGAAGTATGCGTAAAACACTTAGCATAAGGAATAGCAAAAGATGGATCATTAGCATACAAGTCTTTGATGTGCTCAAAACCAATAACATTCAACTCAAGTTTAGTGACAAGCGTGCATATGCGTGAAAGCGCATCCGCAACTACATTTTCCTTACCCTTAATGTATTTGATCACATAGGGGAAAGATTCAATAAATTCACTCCATTTGGCATAACGCTTGTTCAACTTAGTTTGACCTTTTAAGTACTTAAGCATTTCATGATCGGTATGGATGACAAACTCATGAGGTCTAACATAATGTTCCCAAACATGTAGTACACGCACTAAAGCATACAATTCTTTGTCATATATGGGATAGTTAAGTTGAGCACTGGAGAGTTTTTCACTAAAATATGCAATGGCTCGTTTTTCTTGCATCAAAACTCCGCCGATTCCGGTACCACTTGCATCACAATGAACCTCAAAAGTTTTGTAAACAATGGGTAAAGAAAGAATCAGAGCATGAGTAAGCAAAGACTTGAGCTCATCAAAAGCGGTGGATTGCAAAGACCCCCAAACAAAAGGAGCATTCTTCTTACTCAAAGCATGCAAAGGAGCGGCAATTGTGCTAAAATCTTTCACAAAGCGACAATAAAAACCCGCAAGACCAAGAAAACTTCGCACTTGTTGCAAATTGGTGGGTTGGGGGCAAGTTTTAGTTGCTTCAATTTTAGTTTCATCGACATGGACACCCTTGGAAGATACAACGAAACCCAAGAAAACCACTTTGTCAACACCGAATGTGCACTTTTTCATGTTGGCATAAAGACTTTCCTTGCGAAGTGTTTGTAAAACAGCCCTAACATGATCAAGATGCTTTTTCATGGTTTTGCTAAACACAAGAATATCATCGAAGTAAACCACAACAAAGACTCCAATATAAGGGCGAAGCACATAATGCATGAGACGCACGAAAGTACCGGGAGCCTCCGATAAACCCATAGGCATAACTAACCACTCATATAAGCCAAATTTTGTTTTGAAAGCCGTTTTCCATTCATCACCCTCGTGAATGTGTATTTGATAATAGCCACTTTTAAGATCAATTTTTGAGAAAAAGTTGGCTCCACTAAGTTCATCAAGCATATCATCTAAGCGAGGAATGGGATGCCTATAGCGAACGGTGATAGCATTTATAGGTCTACAATCGGAACACAAGCGGAAAATTCCATCGGGCTTAGGCACAAGTATAACCAGAACGGCACAAGGGCTTAAGCTTTCACGTACATGACCGTTGTCGATTAGTTGTTGTACTTGCCGTTGAATCTCCTTGGTTTCTTCGGGATTGACACGATATGGAGCTTTGTTTGGAAGTGGCGCTCCGGGGATGAGGTCGATTCGATGCTCAATGCCTCTTAGAGGAGGTAGACCCGGAGGTAGCTCATCGGGGAAAACATCTTGAAATTCCTGCAAAAGAGATTGAAACACCAAAGGTAGCTCGTGAAGGGTGTTAGGTTCCCCATCCTTGCATACAAGGACAAAGTGCATCACACTCGATGGGTTCTCACACACTTCCCTCATCTCACTTTTTGTGGCAAATAGTATGAGGTTTTTCTCTCTATGCGAAGAGGCGCTCAAGTTTGACTTGTGGCTCTCACTCACTTTTTGGTGGATCTCTTTTTCACTCTTCTCTCTATGGTGGGTGGCTTGCTTGTCGGCTATCACTTGACTAGGAGACATAGGTTGTAGCACATATTCCTTCCCTTTCATCTTGAAGCTATAGTGGTTGGTACGCCCGTTGTGGAAGACACCACGGTCGAATTGCCATGGTCGACCAAGAAGGAGGTGGCAAACGGTCATTAGGACCACATCACATTCCAAAATATCCTCGTATGCACCGATTTTGAAGGAGACTTGGACCGTATGCTCAACTCGTATAGTGCCGGAGTCACTTAGCCATTGAACCTTGTAGGGGTGCGGGTGCTTCTTCTTGACCAATTGAACCTTGGAGCATAGTTCTTCACTTGCCAAGTTGTGGCAACTACCTCCATCGATGATGACCTTGATGGACCTTCCATTGATGCCGGCCTTTGTGTGGAAGATGTGGCATGTTGGTCTTCTTCTTGTTGATGTTGAAGAGTCAAGACCTTGGAGACAACAAGAGCGGGGCTCGTATCTTCATCACAAAAGACTTGGTCATCTTCATCTTCATTCACTCACCTATGCATGGCCACTTGCTCAATAGCTTCCATTTCATCTTCACTCATTGAGTCGTAGGTACCATCGTCGTTGAGGATCATGGTGCGCTTGTTTGTGCATTCATAGGACTTGTGGCCTCGGCCGCCGCAAGTGAAACACTTGAAGGAGCTTGTCTTAACGGTCTCATTGGTCGGAGTAGATGAGGAAGCACGCGGCTTGAAGTTGCTTGTAGTAGGAGGAAGACGACTTGAACTTGACGAATGTTTCTTGTAACTTGACTTGTCATTGTTGCTTGGAGAAGGCTTGGTTGATGTCGAAGTTGGAGTAGTTGTTGAAGCTTGGTTGTGGGAGAAGCCGTAGGTCTTGGATGAATACTTGGCGTACTTGAAGTCATCTTGCACTTGACGTTCTGCCTTTGTAGCTTGATGCATGAGCTCAATGAGGTTGGAGTAGGGTTGGAAGTCGGCGATCTTCTTGATGGGATGATTGAGTCCATTCAAGAATCGTGCCATTGTTTGCTCATCATCCTCCGTGACATTGGCTCGAATCATGGCAATCTCCATTTCCTTGTAGTATTCTTCAACACTCTTTGTTCCTTGCTTGAGGAGTTGTAGCTTCTTGAAGAGATCACGGTTGTAGTAGGTTGGTACAAAACGTGCTCGCATGACATCCTTCGTTTGAGCCCAAGTGGTGATTTGAGGTTCACCTCTTGCTTATCGGCGCTCAAGGACTTGTTCCCACCATATGAGCACATAGTCTTGGAACTCAAGTGATGCCATAGCGACCTTCTTCTCTTCCTCATAGTTGTGCAAACGAAAGATTTTGTCGACCTTCAATGCCCATGAGAGGTATTCTTCGGGATCATTGCTTCCATTGAACTTGGGCATTGTGAATTTGAGCTTGCCATAGCGTTGCTCTTCATTGTGTTGTTGGCAATGGTGATGATGACACCCTTGACGTGGAGGGTAGTCATCCTCATGTTGCTCTTGGCATGGAGGAAGTCCATGATCAACTTTCTCTTGTTGAACTTGAGGTTGAGGTGGAGCTTGACGAGCTTGTGAAGGAGCTTGTGGAGCTTGACGATGGACACGCAGATGGTAGTTCCTCTCTTGTATTTCTTCTCGAAGGGCTTCCTCTTGATTGCGCCGTTCGTGATTGCGGTTGGCGATGGCTCGACTTGATTCTTGAAGGGCACGTTCCGCCTCAAGAGCTTGTGCTTCTCGTTGTTGTTGTTAAAGACGTTGAGCCTCGGTGTCTTGTTGCTCTTGGTGTAGACACGCTCGTTCTTCCTCTTGGCGCCGAAGACGTTGGCGTTCTTGAGCTTGGGCAAAAGCGACTTGATTTGATTGAGGACGAGGGACTTGCTCATCGGCTTGCTCTTGTGAATGCTTGACGTGTAGCGGGTTTCGAGATGTAGGACGGTCTTGACGCGCGGCTTGTCGAAGAGTGTTCGATGACGGTGTACTTGAGCCAGAGAAGGAGTCATCGGAGTGTCGACTTGAGTGGTTCCGTCTTGAGTATGACGATGTAGAAGGAGGCCGGTTCACCAACAAGGCGTGGATCTCGTCCATTCTTGCATCATTCTCTTGCTTGTGCGCGTCGAGCTTGTTGTCGAAGTAGTCTCGTGTACGTTGCTCGGAGAGTCGCAAGTCGGTGGCGAGGTTGTCGATGCAGTAATTCATTGCTTGTTGCTCTTGATGTAACGCTCGTTGTGCACCAAAGAGGTGGCTCTTGGTGACGTATGATGACATGACGTCGTCTTGCTCGATGAAGAGTGGGTTGGTAGAAGTACTTGGCCTATCCATCATTCCAAGTAAGATGTGAGTGGTAGAAGGAGAAGAACTAATACCAATGTACCTTTGACCAATGTTGATGATGAATCAAGTTCACTCAATTGCGGACAATGAAATAGCACTATTGGTACCAATTCTTGCCGGTTCTCACACCTACACAAGTAAAAGCTTATGGTGGAGCTTGGTTAGGATGGTGGCATAAAATTTGATGCAATAGTAAGTGGGCTTCAATAATGTTGGAAATGATTCACAAATTTGCAAATGCAACAAGTAGACCAAGCAAAATAGTGGAACACGGGAACACACACGCAAATAGATAGATGGGATTGTGCAAACCAAAAGTGAGCCAAAATGTGGAACCCACGAAAATGCTCTTGTTGCACAATACTAGAGAGACGCTAGCACGATTGCACAATAGGCGGATACGGAACTTGTGCACAACCTACTAGGAAAAAATGCAACGATCTCTATCCCAAGTATGCTATATGTATGGTATTTCGGTGCTATGATCCAAGATGATCTTATATGACAATCTTAATGTTGTATGATGCTATGGCTCTTGCTCATAAGCTCTTTGCTTATCTTTCCTCTTTGCTTAAAAGCTTGGGTGGCTCTTTCACTTTTGAGCTCTTTTCTCATGCAAAACTTCACAAACCAAGATAGCAATTGTGTATGCGATGACAACTTTGTGACACACAAGTTGATGCTAAGATATGCACCATGATGGTATTGTATGTATGATATGGAGTATGATCACTAATGTGCACAAGTCACGTTGCCGGCAATACTCAATGGCTAGTCTCGATGGGTAAGCTACGCAAAAGTAAGGCCATGTGGGGTATCAATGCAATTGCAAGGTATGACAAAGATGTCGTCGAAGTTACCGTCCTTGACGATGATGAGACCCTTGCGAAGATGAGCCGTGGTGATGATGAAGTCGAACCGTACCTAAATAGCCGAAACACAATAGGACACGGGAGCCACAACTCAAAATCTCAAGGACCAAAATGTGTTAAAAACGCCATCGGATGTATTGGGGAGGATGGTGGTGTATGTGGGTTTGGAAGATGTGGTGGAAGGTGGGGATGTGGTGGTGGCCGAACTGAAAATTTCAGTTTCGTTAGAGTTTGACGGATGTCCGGTTTTTACGGTCGTCTGGTCGTCGGACGTCCGGTAGTGTCCGGTCGTCCGGTGCCTGGGCGAAATTCGGGCACGGGATGAACTGCGCGATTTCGGGGTGGATGGAGATGGTGAGGTCAAAATCGAGTGGATTGGTGAATGGAAAAGGGTGGGGAGGGTGGGGAAAGCTAGATCCACACGTAGCAACTCAAATCCATGAACCAAATCCAACAAAATCTCAACTCACCAACAAATCACAAAAAAAATTGGGGCTATTTTTGGTGGGGATTTTCGGATTTAGGACGAAAACAACAAAATCAAGCTAGAAAACACGGGGTAGGGGCTCCAAAAACGTGATCAACGTGGCTCATGGTACCAAGATGATGTAGGGCGGAACCCTATGGTGACGATCTTTCACGTTTGGAGTGGATCCTATGGGGAATCACGAAGAACACGCGGAAGCACAAAGGGGAAACACGGGGAAAACGAGAGAGAATCACTAAACCGACAAGGAATCAATCACACAAGTGCTAGATCACCGAACACAAAGAGTAACACATGATCCACAATCAACAAAGGTAAGGATACAAAGGAACCGTTCTTCTCCATGAGGAGGTCTTGATGGTCTTCCCTAGAAAGGGGTCTTGAATCCGCTTGGGGGATCTTCTCCGAAGAGGTCGTGAACTCCGAGGAGAAGTATCCAAGTGGATGAGCAAGGCTCTCACACAAATATGAGCTAATCCAATGCTACCCTAGAAAGGTGGGGACGAAAGAGTATATATAGTCTAGGGGGCGAAGAGGTACATGGGATGCGGCCCAACACGAAATCAGCACTCAGGTGTCGAACGTCCGGAAGGCGTCGGACGTCCGGGGCTTTGGAACGGTCCGGACGTCTGGGGTTGTCGGACTTCCGTAAATTCGGCTCTGGTCCCGGTCAGCCGGTCGGCCGGTGGCTTCGGTCTTCCGTTAATTTCCTCTCGGGTGCCTAGCTGCCGGACGTCCGTGGCCCTGGGCGTCGTCGGACGTCCGGGAAGGGCCGGTCGTCCGTGGCCTGTAGCTCTGTCATGTCTTCCTTCCCTCGCTGTAGCGTCTCCCAGAGCTCGGACGTCCGGGGTCGACCGGTCGTCCGGTGCCTGTAGCTTCACAAATGGCCTTTCTTCTTGATGTCCGTGCTTGACGTCCTTGCCACCTCGGCCATTGGGTGTAGCTGTCCCGTGGCTCTCCTCCAGGTACCTGATCACACACAGAGTGTCCATATGAGGTAGTAGCCAAGTCTCGTGAGTAGGAAGAGGGAGTTCGGAAAGGAGCGAGTTCACCTTATCTTCAATAGCCTTTGCTCTAGCTCTTGTCATGGGTCCAAGTGGTGTTGAGGGAGATGTAGATACGTCCATGGGGATGAGCGAGGGATGCTCCGCATCACAAAGTCAGATTTGTGAAGATTACTGATAAATTCACTTCAAATGTTGCAGCCCCAACGCAACAAGAGAATCCTCAGGCTGATGCATCTGCACAACCTATTGAAGAACATGCCAGCACCGTTGATGACAATCAGGCTGCTGAAGAAAATGAAAGTTCCAGGGCTGATGACTGCATTCCAGCCGCTGAAGAAATTGCCAGGGCATCCACTAGTGTTGCGCCTGAAGAAACTGAAGAAGTCAGGGCAACTGCAGCAGTTGTGCCTGAAGAAAATGAACCAAATTCCTCTGCTCCTTCTGCGCCAACGCCAACTCCAATCCTTCCATCTACATCAGATGTGAAGAAGACCAAGGCTGCAGAGCGTGCAGTTGTGAAGAAAAGGAAGGCATCAACTTCATCAGATTCTTCAGCTCCGAAGAAGATGAAGCATTTGACAAGCTCGTTTGCAAATCCCATTGATGTTGTTCCTATCTCATCTATTCCATCAAAGGACCTTGTTCCTTATGATGAAGATTATGTGATTCCAAGCGAATTCGATGAAGAGAATCCTTTTGTTGCTTCGTCAAAGCAGTTGGATGAAGAAATTGAAGTGGATGCAATCCCTTCAACACCAGTTGTCTCCTCGCCTATGCCTCAGTTTACTGCTGAAGAGGCCGGCGTTGAAGAAATGGAAGATGAAGATGTGGACATTGGCTGTACCACACCCCTGCTGAATGATGACTTTTGGGAAAGTCAGCACCCCAACTCTCCATTGTTCACACCACTTCAACAAATTCCTCACTCCCCTATTGCTACTGAAGTACAAATGGGATCTGAAGAACCTCGTGCAACCCCGTCTGTCCATGAAGAGATTCCAGCCACTAGTGCTGATGAAAATGCTAATGAAGAATTGAAGATCCAGGTTGCAACTGAAGAAGAGCCTGAAATTCCTCAGCCTGTGGATCCCGAGATTGCGATTCTTGAGGTGGTGATGCAATTGACTGATACTCCTCAACCCAAGCCAAAGGATCCCTTCTCAAAGAAGCAGAAATTCAAGGCTGATGATTTCTTCGGCGAGCACATATTCTTCACTGATTATAATCCCTATGATTCTACTCGTCTTAGAAGGAAGCGCTTTTGGACTGCCAGCCAGGCCAATTTCTATTCTTCACTGCTTTTCAACAAAGACAAAGTCTTCGACCACGAGCATATTCCTCACGTGGATATGGAATCAATGCCTTGCTTCTCTCCAGTCCTCAGTGTGCTTCATGATGCAGGACTACTCAACTTTTTCTCTGACGTTGTTGATTGGAATGAAGAGCTTATTCTTCAGTTCTATGCAACGCTGCATGTCACAGGTGATGCTGACGATATCAACACTTGGGTGTTGGACTGGATGACCGAAAACACTCATTACAAAGCACCGGCCTTTGAATTACTTCATGCCCTGCCAATCAGTCCTCCACCTAAAGGTGCTCATTGTCTGTACCAAGAACCTGAACTCACTGCTCATTACATACAAGTGCTAATGAAGCCTCTGAAGCCTGGCCAAGCCCCAAGGACCAAATTCCTCGTGAAGGAATTGTTGTATGTGCCAAGAACAGTCTATCACATTCTGACGAAGACTTTAAGTCCTATCAAAGGCCATGACTCATCTGATGAGGAAATTGTTGGCCTCATGAAGAATCTGCTATTCAACATCATGCATGGCATCCTTGTCAATTATCATGATTTCTTCATGAGGACTGTGGCAAATGTTGCACTTTCTCCGTTTGAGCTGAAGCCTTATGCTCCTTGGATTATGATATTCCTCAGAATAAGGTCTTCACTCAACTACAAAGCTGATTTTCAGAATCACCTCAGCTACTTGCCCCCGATTGAAGTCCTCAAGCGGACATATTCCTTAGCTGATGAGAAGGGCAAGGTGCCAACTGTTATTGATGAAGGCATTCGTCCATTGGATGGTCAGTTTTGCAAAGCTGCATCTTATTCCACCAATGATGACTCTGCCACTCATGATTCTGCTACCAATGCACCCAAGTCAAATTCTCAAGCCACTGCTCCTCGTGTGATGACTGACCGTGAGCTGCTTCTTAGTCTTCACCAGAAGGTGGATCGAAACCACAAATGGGTTAAGCGTCAGTTTGGTTCTATTCTTCACAACATGACTGCTACACATAATGCAGTGAAGAAAAACCATTACTATCTCCATGAAGTCTTCGATTGCACCTGGGCTATTCTGTCACATGTATATGGTGAAGAAGATCTGAAGAAAATGGGTCCCAAGGAAGATTTTGACTGGTCTGCTCCACCGAAGAAATACAAGAAGGTCAAGGTTCCTTCCTTGGTAGCTAGTTCATATTCTTCATCATGTGACACGGGCGAGTATGAAGACTTGGACGACACTGCGGCAGGCCCTACAACGACACACGACCCCAACAACGCTGGTGCTCCTTCATCATCATGATATTCTTTAGGGGTGTTAGTCCTCATTTTCAACCCTTTTGGTCATTCGATGACAAAGGTGGAGAAATTTGAGTCAGTCTTCAATCGGGTCTATCTTATATGGGCATTTTTTGCTAAGTTACAACACTCGTTCTTTTGATGACTTTGCTGGATCGAGTTGTAAACTTAAACTCTATGGTGGCCTGATGCTTTTGCTGAGTTCTTCTGCATGCTTATTCCTCATTAAAGTCAATGCACACATGCTGAATTACATCAGTCACCATATTTCATCATGCATTTCAAATTCTTTATATTATATGTCAAATGCGTGTATGAATTACAAGATATAGGTGGAGATCTCCATGATTATACTCTTCAAGTGTGCATTGCTTCAAAAGCAAATTCCTCACTATGCACATCTTCAGGGGGAGTTCTTCTATATCTTGCAATCGAATTCCTCAATATCAGTATTTACACTTCATATGTTTATCCCCGTTGAAAACTTAACCTATATTGTCCCAATCACCAAAAAGAGGGAGATTGTAAGTGCATCTAGTGCCCCTT